>NC_061121.1:232716649-232757201 GCF_002878395.1 Capsicum annuum | reverse complement strand
AAATATAATGTGCTAATTTTTTCGTTAGGAGTCCTACATAACTTTTTAGGGAAAACTCTATTAAGGGAAAAAAAAAATTATATTAAAAAAATACGTATGCCAGACTTTTAGGGAAACTTTTAGAATTTTTTTTTTATATATATCAATATGTGTGTGTGGAAAGGGAAAAGAATAAAAAATAAAATTTATATTAAAAAAATTATGTATGACAGTTTTTTAAGAAAAGTTTTAGGAACAATTTTTTTTGTATTAAGAAAATACGTATAACAGATTTTTAAGAAAAGTTTTACGAACATTTTTTTTTATATTAAGAAAATACGTATGACAGGTTTTTAAGAAAATTTTTAGGAAAAAAGAATTATATATATATATGGAAAGGGAAAAAAAATTTTAAAAAAATTATATTAAAAAAATTACGTATGAAAGGTTTTTAAGGAAAGTTTTAGGAATATATATATATATATATATATGAACTCTCCTAAATAGGACTCTATTAAATAAATACATTTATAAATATTAATATTGAGATGCACGTTAAACTAGAAAAGAAATCGGTTTACGTATTGAAAAAATATAATTGATGCTCATTAACTTGATTCGGTTGCATGTCTAGATTGGTGTATCCTTAATTTTCTAACCCTCAACCACTCGACTGTTTTTATTAACATAATAGAATTCAACGTGTTTGTTTATATATCATCTTTTCATTCAAATCATTCTTTAGGGTCAAAATTTTCGCTCAGAAATTATTTTCATCAAAATTAAAGTTTTGTGATCACGATTATATTATTTTGTTGTAGTTTACAGGTGGTAATGAATGTCGGTCGACTTGGAAGAATTTTTTTAGGTAAATATTAGATTTTGTTGTATTGTTTTGATATTTCCGTTTTGAGAATTCTTTAATTATATTATTGTGATGTCTCTATCATTGTATTGTTTTTTTGCAATTAACAGGTGGTAGATGAATATCGATCGACTTTAAGAATTTTTTTTGGTAAAGGTCAGGTTTAATTAAATAAATTCTCCATCTCTACATATTCAAAACATGTTTTAGTTAATTATTGTATTTATCTTTATTAAAAGCCTCTTGGGATGTTGTCATATATAAACAAGTTCAACAAAATGTGCATAAAATGGATACACGCTTTCTATTTGAAGAACCAACAACCTGTGCAGGTAAAGCCCCACAACAGGCTGAATTGTAAGTTTGGCAATTGTTTTGATTGTGTAATTATTTTGGTGAGTATTAAAATGTTGTTTGGTTACCTATAGAGTGGTACCCAATATCTATTATTGGTAGAAGGTTATCGATATCCCATACAATTAAATCAGGTGCGCAAACAAAAATGCTATTTAGTGACGACCGATGTCAATGAACGAAACAATTTGCTCAAATTGTCAGGTTAATTTGAGGATAATACAAGAAAAAAGATTCAGGAATTACTGCTGATGTTTTGTCAATAACAACATTGAAGATAGTTGTTGCTTCAAGTTCTTGCTCTTTCAACAAACGTTGTCTAATTATTGAAACGGTAATGTATTTTAGCAACGGATGCACTGTAATGTGTACATGGTAAAAGTCAAAGAAAAAACTAGATGAAACAAGAATCGGAAAACTTAAAACAGCAACAAAATGAACGTACCAAAAACTATAATTTTTCTCTCAAGGAGTATAAATATTAAAGACTAAAAAGCTAGTTTCACAAAAGATCAAAGGCAAACAAACTCTTGAAGCAACACTAGATCACGCAACCACTACTAAACCTAGGGAGAGACTAGAACCGAAAAAGACCAGGCTACACACAAAGCTATAATTCAATCCTTATAGTAGCAGCCTACGTTGTTCAAACACAGAAAAAAAAAAAATCAAAGCAAAACTTCCCAGCCTCTAATGTTTAAAATAAAACAAAGGACAACTAGACCACCACAGACACACTAAGAACACAAGGTTAAAACAGAGACAAGCAGCTCATGATTTACCAGGTCACAGATGACAGCAAAGAACTGGCTCAATTTGAATAAGATTAGTTGCTCTTCAGGATAAGGCAATGGCAGAAAATAGGGAAGCTACGGTGCAATGATGAATGAGCAACTGTAGAATCATAAAGAGAACACAGAGAATGTAGAAGAGAAAAGATATCCCAAAAACACATAATAAAACCGTCTCAGCAGATCATCTTGAAATTCGCTATAAAAAACAGACACGAGAAAGGCATCCAGAGGTACTAATGTCATTGCCCATCAAGCAACTTGGATAAAAACCAAATTGCTCGATAACTCCAGTATCCTCAAAAGAGGCTAGAGAACCATGACAAAGCTTCTAGAGACATTTCTAGTGCAGGTAAATTGTTCAAAACAAAATCGAAAATAGCTAATGCAATTAAACAAAACTAGTTCATAAATCCAGAATCTCATCAAAAACACCTCACTTCTTCTTCTGAGCAGCCTTGGTGACTTTGGCACCAGTAGGGTCCTTCTTGTCAACATTTTTGACGACACCAACAGCAACAGTTTGACGCATGTCCCTCACAGCAAAACGTCCCAATGGTGGGTACTCAGCAAAAGTTTCAACAACCATGGGCTTGGTGGGAATCATCTTAACCATACCAGCATCACCATTCTTCAAGAATTTGGGCTCCTTCTCAAGTTCCTTACCAGAACGTCTATCGATCTTGGTCAAGATCTCAGCAAACTTGACAGCAATGTGGGAGGTGTGGCAATCGAGCACTGGAGCATATCCGTTTCCAATCTGACCAGGATGGTTCATGATGATGACTTGAGCAGTGAAGCTGGCAGCGCCCTTTGCTGGGTCATCTTTGGAGTTAGAAGCAACATAACCTCTCTTGAGATCCTTAACAGCAACGTTCTTGACGTTGAAACCGACATTGTCACCAGGAAGAGCCTCCTGAAGAGCCTCATGGTGCATCTCAACAGATTTAACTTCAGTAGTCAGACCAGTAGGACCAAAAGTCACAACCATACCAGGCTTAATGACACCGGTTTCAACACGACCAACAGGCACAGTTCCAATACCACCAATCTTGTAGACATCCTGAAGTGGGAGACGGAGTGGCTTGTCTGAGGGCCTCTTGGGCTCATTAATCTGGTCAAGAGCCTCAAGTAGGGTTGGGCCCTTGTACCAGTCGAGATTAGTTGATCGCTCAATCATGTTGTCTCCTTCGAAACCAGAGATGGGGACAAAGGGGATTTTGTCAGGGTTGTACCCAACCTTCTTGAGGTAGGAAGAAACTTCCTTCACAATTTCATCATACCTGGCCTTGGAGTATTTGGGGGTGGTAGCATCCATCTGCAGAAGGCAAGCAACAGAATTAGCCAACTTGCAACATCAACTTTCACAAGAATAAATGATAACAGTAAAAGAGACCTTGTTACAGCAGCAAATCATTTGCTTGACACCGAGGGTGAAAGCAAGCAATGCGTGCTCACGGGTCTGTCCATCCTTGGAGATACCAGCTTCAAAACCACCAGTGGTGGAGTCAATAATGAGGACAGCACAGTCAGCCTGGGAGGTACCAGTAATCATGTTCTTGATAAAATCCCTGTGTCCAGGGGCATCAATGACAGTGCAGTAGTACTTTGTGGTCTCGAACTTCCACAAGGCAATATCAATGGTAATACCACGTTCACGCTCTGCCTTCAGCTTGTCAAGCACCCAAGCATACTTGAAGGACCTCTTGTTCATCTCAGCTGCTTCTTTCTCGAATCTTTCGATGACACGCTTGTCAATACCACCAAGCTTGTAGATCAAATGACCAGTAGTGGTCGACTTTCCAGAGTCGACATGACCAATGACAACAATGCTAATGTGAATTTTCTCTTTACCCATGACGCCTGAGAAACTGAATAAAGCACACAAAACAGGGTTATCAAACCAGTTAGTTCCCAGTAGATAGACAGAGATACTATTCAATGCAACCTTAAAGAATCATGAAAGACAGTAAAACTGGTCATTACTAATTAATGAGACCCATTATTCAGCCACTATGGACCTACATGCCTATTTTCACATATCACTTATAAAACACAGCTATTGAGCAGATTGTCACATCATTAACTGAAAATTCCAAAAAATAGTCAACGCATATATCATCAACATAGGACAAAACACGTGAAAAACGACAAATTGTCACGTATCACTGACAAAACTCTGATCTACAACCAGAGCGACTCAATACATATTCAAACATAAGATCAACAAATTAAAGAGAAAAATGGACAAATTGTCATAAATTGAACTTGAAGTTTATAAATATTTGAATCATAACATAGGACAAACAGATCTCTGTGGAAAACAAATTTTTCACATATTACTGACCAAAACACAGATCTATTACCAGATTGTCACACCTTAAACTGAAAACTTTATGATATATTCACAATACATATATCATCAACATACTATACACAAATCATCTAGAAAAGAACACAAATCTATTACCAGATTTGAACATCTATAGCATACAATTTGAACAAAAAGTACATCAAATAGCCTAAAAATACAGACTTTCACATACCACTGACAGAACACAAATCAATTAGCAGATTTACGGATATAATACAATTCAATTACCACTGACAGAACACAAATCAATTACCAGATCTACGCATATAATACAATTCAAGCTCAAATAAAATAGAACAAATCATCTAGAAAAAACAGTATTTTCACATATCACTGCCACATTACAAATCTATTGCCAAGAAGAGTATTTTTCAGCAAAAAACTGATTATTTTTCATATTTAATAAATCTATTTCCAAATTATAGCATCTATATAATACAATCTAAAAGAAAAATATCAGAAATCAGCACATATCAGTAATAAAACACAGATCTATTACCAGATTTTAGAATCTATTTCTGATCTAAAAGAAAATACAACAAATCATCTGTAAAAACAACCTAGTTTCCACATCTATTAATAGACTTCCACATCGATATCATACCAACTGCAGAAAAATATAGCAAATCAGCTTTAAAAACATCTAATTTTCGTAAAACACTTGAAAACACAAATATATCATCAAATTTTCAAATCTATATAACATACAAACCGAAAGAAACAAGAGAGCAGATCAGCTTTAAAAACACCTAATTTTCACCTATCTATCAACAGATTTAAGCATCATATCACACAGATGGAGAAAGAATAGCAGACCAGCTAAGAAAAACTACTAATTTTTGCAAATCACTTACAAAACACAAATGTAGTATCAGACTTTGACATCAATAACATACAATCTGAAATAAACATATCGCAAATCAGCTTTAAAAACAATCAATTTCCACATATCTATTAACAGAATTATGCATCATATCACACAAAATAGACGAAAAACAGCAAATCAGCTAAAAAAACAACTAATTTCGCAAATCATTAAGAAAACACAAATCTACTACCAGATTTTCAGAAATATAGAGCAAATCAGCTTAAAAAACAACCAATTTTCACATAACATTCTCGTACAATCTGAAGAAAATATATAGGAAATCAGCTTACAAAACAAATAATTTCCGCAAATCACTTTAAAAACACACAAATTTATTATCAGATTTTCACATATATAGCGCATACAATCTGAAAGAAACATATAACAAATCAGGCTACAAATACAAACTAATTTTCACATATCTATCCATAGACTTAACCATCATATCACACAAAAATGGAGAACAAAATAGCAAATCGGTTAAAAAAAAAAATTTCAGAAATCACTTGGAAAACACAAACCTATTACCAGATTTTGGCATATATAACATACAATCTGAAAGAAACATATAACAATTATTTTCACACATCTATAAACTGATTTAAGCATCATATCACAGAGAAGTATAAAAATAGCAAATCAGCTTACAAAACAACTAATTCTCGCAAATCACTTCGAAAACACAAATCTATGGATAAAAAATAGCAAATCAACAAGCATCATATCACACAGATGAGAAAAAATAGCCAATCAAACTACAAAACAACTAATTTTCGCAAACCATTTAGAAAACACAGATCTATCATCAGATTTTCACATATATAACATACAATCTGAAACAAAACAAAAATATAACAAATCACCTTGTTTTCACATATCTATAAACAGATTTAAGCATCATATCACACAAAATGGATAAAAAAAGCAAATCAACAAGGAAACAACAAATTTTCACATATATATAGACAGATTTAAGCATGATATCACACAAAAAGGAGAAAAAAAACAAATCGGCAAAGAAACAGCCAATTTTCACATATATATAAACAGATTTAAACATCATATCACACAAAAAGGAGAAACAAAATAACAAATCGGCAAAGAAACAGCCAATTTTCACATGTATATAACCAGATTTAAACATCATATCACACAAAAAGGAGAAACAAAATAACAAACCGGCAAATAAACATCTAATTTTCACATATGTATAAGCATATTTCACCATCATATCATATAAAATGAAGAGAGATTGTTATAGATCTAACCTTTTAGAGTACGAAAAGTGAGAGAGAAACTTTAGCTAAAACCCTGGCCGCTTATAGAGAATGAACAACGCAAACCAGCTAGGGTTTGATTTGAGCTATGAGAGGACCCTTTATAGTGGAGAAAGCGTAACAACTAGGGCAAGCTGTGCGGCATTTTGTGTATGTGTAATTACATAAATGTCCTTATAGTTAGTGTATAATTTCATTGCCTAACTAATATAGGGCGGCGTAAGGGGATTATATAATAAGTGGGATTAATTTTAATTTTAATTTTTCATTAATATTTCGTTTGAGATATTAGTTAATTACGAAATTATTTTATGAGATGTTCCAATCCATTTGGGTTCATTTGATAAGCGGAATTAATTAAAATTGAAATTACCTCATTCGTTTATCTTTACTTATTATTTGATATACAGAGTATTAATATGAATATTATTATATCATTTCGCGATTGATTTATATTTAGTATCAAGTCTTGAAAAATAATTTAGAGAAAAATAATTAATGTTACTAGTAAAATATTAAGAAAAAAGTGATAGTATTTTTTAATATTTAAAGTGCTAAGTGAAATGAAAATCTATTATTTGAAATATAGGATAAGTAAAAGTGAAAGAAGGAAGTAAAAGTTATAATTTTAGCTTTTCAACAAAATACAATATAAATTTAATCTCAATTCTTATCTTAATTTTGAATATCTTATCCAATATGATATTATATATCTCATTTAGGGTGTGGAATAAATTAGTTCTAAAATTATTATTTAAGAACTATATAATTTTTGGAATAACTTTCTGAAAACCAAACGATTCCAAAGAATATACTTGCTTATTTTATGCTTGTAAGTTGTACCAAATACTTGTTTTCGCTACAATTCTTTTCTCCATTATTTCAACATGACTTCTTAACCACCATATTTCCTTTTCATATGGTTTTATATATGTGTTGCTTAGGTCGATCGTCCATTGAAAACAATGTGAAAGTAGAGGTGATTGTTCTATATATGTGTTATTTAGACCGGTCATCCATTGAAAATAACGTGAAGGTAGAGGTGAGGTAAGACTACATACATATACCACTTATGAGGCTACATCAGATATGATTGTACAATCAGGTGCACTTGACCCAATCGTACATTGGAAACAACGTTAAGGTACATTGGATATGGTTGTAAGGCTACATCGGATATGGTTGTACAGTCACATGCACATGGGGCTGATAGCCCATTGGAAACAGCGTGAAGTAGAGGTGAGGTAAGGCTACGTACACATCCCATTTGTAAGGCTACTTCGGATACGATGGTACAGTAAGCTACACTTGGGGCCAATCTTCCACCGGAAACAACGTGAAGGTAAGGCTGCATAAACATCCACTTGTGAGGCTACATCGGATACAGTTGTATAGTCAGATGCACTTGGGCCCGATCGTCCATTGGAAACAACGTGAAGGTAGAGGTGAGCTAAGGCTGCGTACACATCCCACTAGTGAAGCTACACAATCGGATGCACGTGGGCCCGATCGTCCATTGGAAACAACGTGAAGGTAGAGGTGAGGTAAGGCTGCGTACACATCCCACTAGTGAAGCTACACGGTCAGATGCACTTGGGCCCAATCATCCACTGGAAACAACGTGAAGGTAGAGGTGAGGTAAGGTTGCGTACCCATCCCACTAGTGAAGCTGCACCGGATACGGTTGTATCCGGTCAAATGCACTTGCACCGGATACGGTTGTATCCGGTCAAATGCACTTGGGGCCAATCGTCCATTGGAAACAACTTGAAGGTACTAGTGAGGTAAGGCTGCGTACACACCTAACTTGTGAGACTACACCAATATGTTTGTACAGTTGGATGCACGGGGCCTCTAGCAAAAGGAAACTATTACCAACTATTACATCCAAGAAACTTGAGAAATATCTATGTGCTATCTCCACAGCTGAGCAGTAATAAACTGGTTATCCACAACACCCCATTGAAAGAGTCTGCCTTAAACATCTTATAATCTAATGCCCAGTGGGGTAAAAACTTTTATAGCAAAGAAGATACTGGTACAAAATTCAAACGATAAGTTGATCAGCCTTCATTTTAAGTTAGAAAGCGACAACTTCGAGAACAGATGATTCACCGGAATGAACTACCAAAACTGCTTTACTTGAAAAGGATAACATAATTCAACCACAGATGTCTGTCCCATGAACTATGTGAAATCAACAACTTGGAAACGTACGACAAAGACAACAGTTTCTCTAAGGCCAAGATATTGTTTAAAACAAGAATCTAAGTAAATTTGGGAGGACAAAACCAGAGTAAACTACAATCTCAGGAAAAGGGTAACATTGCTGATCGCAATACAGTGGTAGTTTACTTGAAGCACTTTGCATCCAACAGAGCCTGTCCCTCAAAAGGCTCATGGTCTTCAATCATTTGGCTAACACGTTCCTTCTGGGCTTCATCGTTGATGTCTACTTGCTTCCATTCATAGAGCTCCATGTCGTAGACTTCATCCATAACGAACTTGGGAATTTCCTTTCCACGGAAAAGCCACAAGCCTTGCACCTTGAATGGGGGCTCAGAACCAACAATCAACATCTTACCAAAAGCATACTTGCGCACCAGATCCATCCTTTGCAGAAAACCACCAACCTTGTTCAAGGTTACAAACGAAACTGTGTTCTCATCATTGTACTTGTAATCGCAAAACCAGAGAGAATATCCTTCAGGGTCATACATGTCCCAGAAACCTGCAGAACAACAATGGCACGGGGTAAGGTCTTAAACATTGTCATGTATAAAGCTAGGATTAAAGAGTTGCCAAAATGGTAATTGGACATTTTTAACACAAACTAAAAAGGAATAAACAAATTGAAACAACGGGAGTAATACCTTTAACAGCAACCTCACGGAAGTTGGTCTTGGTGTTGGAGTAAAGCCTCTTCCAATCATCCAGAATCATCGGACTTGGAGGCAAGAGATCAAGAGGATTCTTTGGCTTAGGCTTGGGTGCTGCTTCCTCCTCTGCAGGCTTAGGTTCTTCCTTAACCTCTTTCTTTGGCTCCTCCTTAGCCTTGGGCTTTTCTGTCGCCGGTGCGGGCTTCTTGGATGGCGGAGCTGGGATAGATTCAGCTTGTTTAACCTCACCCAATATCTTGCAGAAATTTGGCTGATTAACCACAGTCCAGAAGTATCTCTCTACATGTGGGAATTCTTTGGTAAAGCTCTTGGTCATTATCACCCCAAAACCAATGCTCAAGTTGCAGACCATAATAATGTCAGCCAATGTGATTGAATGTCCAACCAAGTATGTGTTGGATGCGAGATGGGTGTTCAAAGCACCAAGAGCTCTCTTTAATGCAGCTACCGCAGCTTCCTCAGCCTTTTAGCAAAACAAGAAGAAATTCAGTTGAGTTACTTGTTTTTTATTATAATGGTTCAGAATAGTTTTTTTTTAATAATGCATAATACGGTACATACTGGAGGAATGTATACGGCATAGCCAAGGCGTGGGTACAGCCAACGTGCAATGTTTGCATCAACTTCAGTGGCAGAAAAATCATTCCATTGTTCAATTTGAGCCTACCAAGGAAAAAACAGACATAAATGGAGGAATAAGAATTTCACGAATGAATGTAGCTTCTAAATGAATAAAACTAAGAAAGCAAATCAACTAGGAATACTTACATATTCAATCAATGAAGAGCCAAAAAGAAGATTATCAGGCTTCGTTTTGGTAACTACATGAATTAGTGAAAGTCCATGTAAGAATTAACTTTTGTTATACGATTGTAAGTCAAATAAAAGAAAATGAGACAAGGCCTCACCATAACGTGCAATAGCATTGCTCTCAAAAACAGGTCCATCAGGTGTTTGAAGCACAGGAACCTATAGGACCAAAAAAACACTCGGAAATTAGCAAAATCTGGCTCGAATACATGAATGAATCAATGGAATTCATTAGAATAACATACCTTTCCAATTGGATTCATCTCGAGAAATTCAGGTGTCTTGTTTGACACACCCATCTGGAAATCCTTTGCAAGTTCAACTTTCACACCTGTGTACTCAGCCGCAATGAGTCCCTTTGCGGCATTTTTGTTGTTACTTGTTGAATGTAAAATCTGCAACATACATAATGAAGACAATTTAAAAGCTAGTACATCAGTCAAGATATTAAATCCACAAGGAAGAAGGTATCATCTACACTTATTTTTTAAAGCATTTTGTTATTACCACCTAAGTTGCCCGGACTCTTCAAAACTGTTGCCGCACCCAAGTCGGATCCTCCAAAAATACAGTACTTTTGAAAGATTGGACACACAAAATGACATTTTTGAAGAGTCCGAGCAAAATAGATGACCACACTTGAAGCATAATGTCCCATTTAATATCTATTGTAACACGATTCCGGATTGCAAAATCTCAATTCTCAGTTAATAACATAAATAAATTTGCACCCTCCGATATCTTTATCCCATCCAATTCTCTTCCCTTCCATACTTCCAAACAACAGGATTCATCACCTCTCTAAATAGAAAAGAGATTTCTCCAACATTCTCCATATGTGAATTCACACTTTCAGCCAACACAATGATCATCTCTACTAATCAAAACAACTTACTTGCAAGTCTCACACAAATTCAAATAGCTAACAATACATATGCAGATGGAAACATTCAGCAAAAAATAATAAACCTCCTCTTACATTTAAGAGCCAAACATTTAGTTGGAAACAAGTAATACCATGATAAGTTAACCCGACATGTATACGGAAATGGAATAATCAAGGGACTAAAGAATACCTCCAACCAAACCAAACACAAGATAAAATAATCATGCATTATATCCCAGGCTTATTACACCTAATACCTCACACCAAACGAACCCTTAATGATTCTAGAATACACATAGATAACAACATTTATCATCAAAAACAACAACAATAACATACACAGAATATTCCCACCGGGTGGGGTCCGGGGAGAGTAAGTGTACGCAGTTAGATACGTTGTTTCTGATAGAAACCCGACTCAAGATAAAATAGTAAAAGGACAAGATACAACAGAAATTACCACACCCAAAAATACCATAAACAAGACTCCTCACCAAGTAATACAACAATATTAGAACTATAGCTACTAACACGGATAACTCCTCCCACTAGTACTAACACACTAGTACTAACACACTCGTTCTTACTATCCTTCTACCCTAATTCGCCTCTTCCACACCTTCCTATATCATCAAAAACAACAACAATAACATACACATACAGTAAAACTAGACTTTTCTCTTCATCATTGAAATCTGCCATTCAATCGCAGTGAGGTGCTCTCAAAAAGTTTGAGAATGCACTGCTGGTAGGAAGAATGCTGACTTCATTTCCGAGCTGGGTGAATCCAAAAGGACTTTCTTTGTTGAACGAGGGGATCCTCTTTTGGTTGTAGTCCCATATTCAAACAAGTACGGAGTACTCCTATGGCCAATCTGTCACCCAACCTACTTAAACAAGCTAAAGTATTCCCACCGGGTGGGGTCCAGGGATAGTAAGTGTACGCAGTTAGAGAGGCTGTTTTTGATAGAAACCCGACTCAAGATAAAACAACCTAGCGAATGAATAGTAAAAGGACAAGATACAATAGAATTTACCACACCCAAAAATACCACAAACAAGACTCCTCACCAAGTAATACATCAAACGATACAACAATATTAGAACTATAGCTACTAACATGGATAACTCCTCCCACTAGTACTAACACACTCGTTCTTACTATCCTTCTACCCTAATTCGCCTCCTCCAAACCTTCCTATCGAGGATCATCAAAGAAACACACGATCAACTAAAAAAGACGATGAAATACACCAACACAGATCCAAAAATACCATAAATAAGACTCCCTCACCAAGTAATACATCAAACGATACAACAATATTAGAACTATAGCTACTAACACGGATAACTCCTCCCACTAGTACTAACACACTCGTTCCTACTATCCTTCTACCCTAATTCACTTACTCCACACCTTCCTATCTAAGATCATATCCTCAGTAAGCTAAAAAGGAAACACACGATCAACTAAAAAAGACGATGAAATACACCAACACAGATACAAAATACCATAAACAAGACTCCTCACCAAGCAATACATCAAACTATACAACAATATTAGAACTATAGCTACTAACACGGATAACTAACACACTCGTTCCTACAATTCTTCTACCCTAATTCACCTCCGATCATATCCTCATTAAGCTAAAAAAGAAACACACGATCAACTAAAAGAGACGATGAAATACACCAACACAGACACAAAAATCTTTCACTATATATAAATAATGCATCAGATCTACGTTTACATCAACAAAAATTGAATGATGATGAAAAAAAAAAAAGCAACAACTTACCAAAGCCATGGCCGCACGCACAACAGCTGAAACTAAAGCAAAACAAAAAGAAAATTAAGCAATTAGCATCATTATATATCAGAAATGAAGAGAATAAGTATGTGAATTTCAAGAATTTTACCAATAATGTAACGCGGCGGTGAGATCCAGAGCAGAGAAGAGAGAAAAAGAGGTTTAGGGTTTCACAATGAGGGGCTCTATATATACAATACGCGTACTGGGGCTGCCTGTATATGTAGATCTAAAAAAGAATATGCTTTTTCTTGTAATTTTATTTTATTGGAAGGACAATTTTGGAATATCATCCTACATTTACTATCCTTGTAAAAGAAAATGGCAAAATGACTCGATGGAACCTTGTACTATATCCGTTTTGTAATATGGATACTTTTATTTTGCACCCATTAAAAAATAATATTTTAAATCCTATTTTGGTGTGTGTAACACACTCGCCTCCACATCAGCTGACACATCATTTTTAAATATTGTGTTGAATTCCACATCAGCTGCAACGTTATTTTTTAAAATATTTAAAATAAAATTCATCTTTTTTTTTATATTATAAAATTTATACATTTTAATTTTTAAAAATAATTTTAAATTTAAAATACTGAAGAAAAATTTATAAAATTAAAAAAATTATTAATTTAAATAAATTGATAAAGTTGATTATAAATTGTTTAATACTACAAAAAATAATTTTTTTCATCACCACCAACCTAAGCAGCAGCTTGTAAGCATTGCTTCCGACGGCTGAGTTTTAAAAAATTATATCCCAAAATAATTCTACCAAATTGAAGTGATTACAAGCGGTGAAGTGGATTATACATCACAAAATCCTATTCAATTTTCAATTACAAAGGAATCTAATATCACAATTGCTCAAAAGAGCGTTGGCGGTACCAGTTCAGTCGCAGCGGAACTATCAAAATTGGGCGTTCAAATTCGTGCAATTTTTGATGAAATTCGCAATGTTACAACTGTGAAAATGGGTAATGAAGATAAAACAATGTTTCAATTGCAAAAAATAACTATGGCGACGTGAACAATGCTTCAACCAAATTGTCAGAAAGGAATCTTCAAATTCAAGCAACTGTGGAGCAAATTGAAGCCGATTTAATTGAGAAAAGGGATAGAGGAGACCATTTCGCATCTCTTAGTCCAATTTCGGGCAAAGAAGCTTTGATGAGCTTGAGGTGCGTCCATGGTGTTTGGGTTTTTGATGAACTCAAAGAAGGGTTTGGGTTTGCGTTCATGGTGTTTGGGTTTGGGTTTGCGTTCATGAACTCAACAAAAAAAGGTGTGACCATGGTGTTTGGGTTTGGGTTTTTGAGTTCCTTCGATGAACTCAAAGAAGTTTTGAGTTCCTTCTTTGCTTGAGGTGCGACCTTATTTTCTTATTCGGAGCTCAATGAGCTAGAATTCATCAACTGTGGGCGATAAGGGTAGCCGGGGACCCGCATCAGAGCAGTGAAATCCGAACAGCGAAGATGATAAAGAGATGGACTGATAATTGTGTTTGGGCTAGGACCATTTGGATAATTGTGCTTATTTTGTGTTAATAAAAGGCTGGTTGGGCCATCTTTTAATTTAATAAAAAAATAAATGTTATAAATATTTTATCACGCGCCCAAAGAATGTGTGTTTACACGCATTTTGCCACATCATCGAGTTAATGCCACGTATGCAAAAAAGTGTTTAAAATGTTATTTTTTAGTGGGTACAAGGGTGTAACGCCCCGGAAAATAGGTCCCAGAGCGTCACACAGTGCTTAAGGCTACGAGTAGCCCCAAGCTAACCCCTTGAGCCATTTTCATTCAGTTCAACACAAATCAACGGGGTTTCCATAAATAACCCTCAAATATCAATAGAGTAATCATCATTCAAGAATAAAAGAATTTCAGAAAGATAACAAAATACGACTTATTAGTCAACTCCCAACATCTATACTAGTCTGACAAGCCTCTAAGAAAACAATAAAACCAGCGAGCCATTAAGACATGCCCCAATTGACTCATACTCAGTTATCAAATGTAAACAATTCCGTGAAACCAACATCAGACATCACGTCCTCGGAACATGAGGACTCACCACAACAGAGGATGTAGAACAACACGCCCGAAGAATCACTGTCGAACCTGGAACTGAGCACCTAAACCTACATTCCGAGAGAATGCAGCCCACATCCGAAGATGTGGGTCAGTACCATGGAAAGGAACCGAGTATATGGGGGTGTATGCAGTTGTATAAACATCATCATCATAAATATTTATAAGAAATATGCAGGATGTATGAAAGACTCACATAGCCCGAAGAAAATCATCATAATCATGAGAGGATGGAATAAGTACAATAACACATGTGAGTCATCATATAATTTGTCAATCACTTTCAGTTCATCAAGAATATCAATTCTCATAATGTAAATATCATTTAAATCTTTCAAAAGAATAACTTTCACAATTCCACTTTCAAATCACTTCATCATTCACCATAGACACAAGAAACACACACACACTGGGAGATTCTATAATCGACATAAACCATGTGAGCTACATGGAGTCCAACGTACAACCTACGTTGGGGAGAGCCGTCCTATCCTTGCCATCGGAGTAGGACTATCGATATCAAATCCACACAAACTAGTGATCACTATATAAATCAGCCTCAGGCTCACTCCTATGGGGGCACGTAGTTCTAGGGAAGTAAGGTGGCTTTATACCTCCCACTCGGTGCTAAAAATTTCTCCCGGACTTAGCTCAGATCATTTCAAAGACAATCCACAACAAAACAATTTCAGTAATATATAAATATATATCGGGAGCCATCATGCTTCCCATCTATCAAAATCAACCACGTTATGGATTTCCTTCACACTCGAGTTCAAAACAACTCCATTAAGACCAAAAGGTCAAATCATTTAAAATATCTCAAATATTCAACATCAACGTGCTTATAACACACACTTTCTAAAAAAAAAACAATTTCCAATGGGGATTCACGACCCATATATCAAAATCATGATAAATATCATTCAAGATTCATGCTTTATATCACCACACATGTAAATTCATCTTTCAAAATCATAAACATCAAGATTTCATAATAATCATCATAAGATATGGGTTTATGCTTCAAATTCATAAAAATCAAATAAAAATCATGTCTTTGTAAAGAAAATTACTTTTGGGCACAAGAACGAAAGAGAGTTTTTGTTGAAAAAAACCCACATACCTTGAATGATGAACTTTAGATCGATACTTGTTTTTGAGATGTTAATCGTGCCTTTGAATGATGGTTCTTGGAGTTCTTGAACTAGGAACTTGGAATCTTGAATAAATTTGCAGAATTAATGGTGAACTTTAGAGGTTCTTGAAGTTGGATGTAGGAGCTTAGAGTTTTCTTTTTGAGGGAGTTTGATGAAATATAACATATAATGCTTTTAATAGGCTTTAATATAGGGTTTGGATGGATTTTGGATAAGGGGGAATGACCAAAACGCCCCTAAAAATCAAAAAAAATCTTGAATCTATCCTTTGGTGGACTGTTTTGATAGTCTGAAGTAGATCAAGCATAACGTTTTACTCCGATATTCAAATTGGATGAAACCAATTTCATTAGAAACAGGACTGTCATATCTTTCCGTTGATATATAGTATCTCACCCAGGTCATTGTGTACGAGGAGTTATGATAGTTTGAAGTTGACCTAAAAATTCACTTTTGATAGGCTGAAGTAGATCGACCATAGCTTTTTGTTCCGATAGACAAATTGGATGAAACCAATTTCATTAGAAAGAGGACTCGTAGATCTTTCCGTTGATATATAGTAGATCACTCAAATCATTATGTACAAGGAGTTATGATCATTTAAAGTTGGAGCAAAAATACGCCAGCCTCAGTACTTTTCCTGCACGTTTTAATGTTCACTACTATTCACGGTTCGATTGGAATGTTCATAACTCGTCGCTCGGGTGTCCGTTTTGGATGATCCATATATCGTTGGATAGCTTATTCGATACTATACGCAATGGTGGGTCATAATCTAAGATATTTCACACGAAAAATTTATAATTCATTTTAGAAGATAGAACCCAACACGTTTACGCACAAAATTTCAACGAAAAATTTCCTGGGGTATTACAAAGGGTCCAGATGACAAACATGTAAGTAGAAGCATCCACATTACAAAACGGACATAGTACAAGGGTCCATCAAGTCATTTTGCTATCTTACAATATTTTTCGGAAATATTAATTATAGCAACAATACTAAGATCTAAATTTATTAGCATCATCATATAATGGAAATGAAGTGAAAAAGTTTATCCAATTATTTACATAAAAGTTAAAAAAGAAAAGATTAGATTACCTGCAATAGCAAGTCAAGTTTACCTGATAGTATAAAATATTTTCAATAGAGGTGATTTTTTTATCAGTTTTAAATGCCTCATACAACAATACTAAGATCTAAATTTTAATATAGTTTTAAATCTTTTAAAATTATCTTTTTCTTTATTTATGGGTATATGTAACATATCAATAACGTATTCAGTATATTCTCATACAGTGGGATTTGAAGATCGATATCTCTACCTCAAAGATGAAGTAGAGAAGTTGTTTCTGATTGATACTGACACAAAACAAAATGGTAAAAGAAAAGGACATATAAGAACAAGAAATTGTAGGAAGTAACAAACAAGTGTCATATACAAGACTATGACAAAACAACACTACCATCAATCTAATAGAAACAACAAGCAACATCAAGACTTCAAGAACAAAACATTACAAGCATAACACTACGACTACTAGTCCGGGTAACAAAATAAAGCACTCCTACCTACTAGGATGACGCACTCTGTAAGGAGGTCGATTTTTTTTTGGTTAGAAACCACTTCGACAGCCACACACTTTGGCTTTAAACCTCATTTTTTTAATGCAATACTTAGTTTGACTAGGATCACGAAATGAAATAGACATAAATATATACATGAATTTCTTCGTAACTTTGTACTAAACTCGTGCCACAAAGAAAGCACATAAATCAGCCTTACAAAATTTAGCCAACACAACCAAATTTGGCTTGTGACAGCCTGTGTGTGCCTATTTACAAGCCACAACACTATCATATGCCAGACACATGTCCAACATGCCCCTATCCTAAATGAGTTACATCCCAACTGATAGGCTAACTCAAATTACAAATCCATCTTATATGCTGCAAAGAGCCAAAACAGTACATGTGCGAGGCACAGGCGTGCAACCTTCAAATTTTGGTGCCAAACATCACTCTTGGCACCTAGCTTGTTGCTTGCCCTATGTGTAGGTTCTGCCCCGCACAGTTTGCCATTGGTGCCTATTTTCCCTAGTCGTCAGCCTTGCTCAGCTCATAGCCCACAAATTTTACTTAGCCACGTCATGCCATATCATTGTCTTGCCTTGCCTTAGCTTGCAGCCCTTGTCATGCCTTAGTCACGCTACTGCCAAGGCCTTGTCTTGCCTTGCCGACACGTGTCATGCCCTGCCGATATGCCATTTAGGTAAACAGGCCTCAAGTGAACTTGATCTAACCAAAGTCATGGGGCCTTGGCTAGGTTCATCATGTAAATCCCTAGCTAAGACTGAGCCGCCCGAACCATCAAACTAAGGGTCTAACACATTCTTTCATACTAATCTTCAACCCTAATTCGTGTCCTCCATACCTTCCTATTTAGGGTCAGATCCTCGATAAACTATGACTGCATGTCCAATATTTCTGCAGCCTACCTCTACCCCACCTGAATCCATTCATAACCAATCTCTCACACCTATACACTGGGACATTTATGTCACTCCTTATCACATGCCCGAACAATCTCAACCTTGCTTCTCACATCTTATATTTTACCAAAGTCACTCCAACATTGTCTTGAATAACCTCATTACCAATCCTATCCCTTCTAGTAAATCCACATATTTATTGCACCATCATCATTTTCCCTACTTTCATCTTTTAGATGTGAGAGTTCTTGACTGACCAATATTTTAAAGGTTCAAGAGAAGAAGAAGTAGTGCATTAGACTCGTGTATTATTCAAAGGTTACATAGATATATATACAAGTAAAGGAAAGGCTAACTAAGGTAACTAGATATCTAAATCACTAAAAATTAGCTAGAGAATTATATACATTTAATAGAGCACAAATTAGGGAGAGAAATCTGCACAATTGAGAGCACAAATTAGGGAGAGAAATCTGCACAATTTATTACACAATCAATCATGTCCCAATACGCCCCCGCAAGTTGAAGGTGACATCAATAGCCTTTAACTTGGACAGATATTGATGAAATAACAGACGAGGCAAAGGCTTTGTAAGCGTGTCCGCGAGCTGATTAGTAGCATGTAAGTGCTGAACGAGCATCTATTTTCGCTGCACTTGATCTCTAACAAAGTGAAAATCAACTTCAACGTGTTTCATCCTACTGTGTAGTACCGGATTTTTGACAAAGATAGGTAGCACTAACATTATCACAATAGATTATGGGTGGATCAGGCAGCTGCACATGTAGTTCAACAAGAAGTTTTTGAACCCAATTGACCTCAGTAAGTGCAGAAGCTACTGCACGATACTCTACTTCAGTGGAGGAGCGCGCAACAATGTGTTGCTTTTTGGATGACCAACTAATAGGATTTGTACCAAGGTACAAGATATATCCAGAAGTAGAGTTCCTGTCATTAGTGTCACCATCCTAATCGGCATCTGAATACATAAGCAACCCAGGATATGTCTTGTTCGTTATCTGTAAGCCATGATTTTTAGTGTACTGGAGGTATCGTAAGAGTCTCTTAACAAAAGACCAGTGTGTTTGTGTAGGAACATGTATAAATTGAGATAATTTGTTAACTGCAAAGCTTATATCTGGTCTGGTGAATGACAGATATTGAAGCTTACCAAGTACTTGACGATACAAAGTGGCATCCGCCGGAGGTGTGTCATCCTTTAAGGACAGTGAGGCCGTGAAACTCATAGGAGTTGTAATAGGCTTACATTCAGACATGTTATGGTCAACAAGGAGATCAGAAACATACTTGGCCTGAGAAAGGACGATCCCTTCATTAGTGCGGAGAACCTCAATACCCAAAAAGTAGTGGAGATGTCCGAGGTCTTTGAGAGAGAATCTGGCTGAAAGAACCTGAATAGTTTTCTTAATAACCTCAGAGTTCGATCCAGTGATAATTATGTCATCAGCATAGACAAGAATGTAGATCAATGCTTCATTTTGATGACGAATAAATAGAGAAGAGTCAGAGTTCGACTTTTGAAAGCCAATTTGAAATAAGAATTGCTTTAACTCAGAGTACCAGGCTCGAGACGCCTGCTTAAGTCCATAAATTGCTTTTTTTAATTTGCACACATAATGAGAAAAAACAAGATGAGCATACCCACGAGGTTGACGCATATAAACATCTTCTTCAAGGTGTCCTTGAAGAAATGCGTTATTCACATTCAATTGGGGCAAATGCCAATTGTGTTGAACTGCAAGCGACAAAATGAGTCTAATAGTAACAGGTTTTACCACTGGACTGATGTAGAGTTATAATCCACACCCGGTCGTTGCGTGAAACCCTTTACAACTAACCGAGCTTTATACCTGTCACTTCCATCTATTTGGTTTTGATACGATAGAGTCATTTACAATCAATAACATTTTGAGAAGAGGATGGTGGTATAAGCTCTCACGTCTTGTTGTTCATCAATGCTTCAAACTCAAGTTTAATCGCTTCTCTCCAGTGTGCACTCTTTTGGGCTTGGTTATAAGTGGTGGGAAGTGGTTCAGTTAATGCAACTGCAAGATAATCAAATGCTTGCTTGGGTTTGGTGATATTATTTTGTGAACGAGTAACAGGTCGGTGAATGGATGGTTGTTGGGTATGTGCGGAAGTTGTGGTGGAGAATTGGTTATGATTGTGAGATGGAATGGACAGGAAGGGGTTTGGAGTTGGTGTAGATAAAGGGCTTGTTGGGGTGTGTCGATTTCAGCGTTGATATTGGATTAGTGGCTGTGGTAGGTGGGACAACAATGAGCTGTGTGGAGCAATCTAAGCCGGCGGCAGGAGTTGGCATTGCTGCCAAAGAAGAACCTGTAGGAGGTGTCGCCGGCAATTCTGGAGCAACCTTGATTGGCTGGAGAATCTCATAATCCACTGGAGGCATAGACTTGACACTAAGGTCATTTGACTCTTTGTACAAGATATCTCACTCTAATTTTGAAATTCCTTTATCTTTCAAAGATGAAAATATATCACAAAAAGAAAATTTATTTTCATAAAAAATAACATCTCGTGAAATATATATCCTTTATGAAATAGGATCATAACACTAATGGTTGTGATGGGTATTAAAATAGCCTAAGTAAACACAAGGGGTGGACTTGGGTTCTAGTTTGTGTTTGACATACGGTTTAAGCCATGGATAACTTAGGCAACCAAAAGTATGAATGGATTGATAATTTGGAATTTCTCCAAATAATCGTTGGTATGGAGAATCATAATGAAGTGTGCGGGTGGGAAGCCTGTTAATCAAGAATATGGCTTGTTGACAGGCAAAGGACCAAAATATTGGACGCATGGAGGCTTGGTGTAAAATGGTTTTTGTTGTTTCAATGATGTGCCGATGTCTACGTTCAGCCATAGTTACCCGTTGTGGTGTGTATGGTGGCGATACGAGGTGCTCAATGCTAGTGGTGTGAAGAAATGACTTAAGACCTTCAAATTCACCACCACCATTAGTATAAACTGAGAGTATTTTTGTATGAAAATAATTTTCAACAAGGGGTTTAAATTTAGAAAAAACTGTTTTGACCTCACTTTTATTTTTAAGTGTGTACAACCAAATGTATTTTGTAAATTGATCAACAAAAATTACATAATATAATTTTTTGTCAATTGACAAAACAGGTGATGGGCCCCATACATCACTGAAAATAATTTGTAAAGGTTTTTTGCTCACTAGAGTATTCTCAAAAAAGGGGTGCCGATGACTTTTATTAGAAGAGCAGGAATTACAATGATCAAACATTTCAGAATTTAAAATTGGAATTGAAAACTTATGTGACAGTGTTTTAAGCACTCTTTTATTTGGGTGTCCTAATTTTCTATGCCAAGATTGTTGAGATTCTGCCATATAGGATTGGTAGCTCAGATTGCATTGGGATCCTCCAACAGGCCACTCATAAAGTCCTTCTTTATTCTGACCTCGTGCTAATGGTGCCCCGTACTCAGATCCTTCACAAGAAAATCAAAAGGAAAAAATTCTATGGATGTCAGGTTATCTTTGCAAAATTGAGACACAAATATAAGGTTACGTTTAATCTCTGGTGCACACAAAGTATTCAAAAGATGAAACTTTTTATTTGAAGCATTTATTTGAACACGACCAATGCGAGTTATAGGGGTTTTATCACTGTTGCCCATGGTAATATCATCAGTACCAGAGTAGTCATCCCGACGTTGAAGATTTTGAGAATCGGCAGTCACATGATGTGATGCTCCTGAATCGACAACCCAAGGCATGGAAGTAAAGTTTGCTCTGGATTTCAAGTGATTGTGGGAGCATGAACGACACACATTGGCAGTATGCCCAATGCGACCACATAACTGACAAATTGGACGAGTTTGTCGAGGGGCCGTTTGACGCCAATTTGGTGATGTGGCTGGTGCATTCGTTGGACGCCAATTTGGAAATGAGGTTTGTGCATTTTGCTGATTGGGATGTTGTGGACTCCATGGTTGTGCTCTGTTATTATTACGGGGTGTAAAGTTATTTGGTGATGGTTTTTGTGCCACTGCAGCTGTAATTAAGGCCTGATTAGGCTCATTATGTTTGAGGAAAAGCTCTCTATTGAGAAGCTTGTTGTATAGTTCCTCATACGAGATAGGTGTATCTCGCGCTTGGATAACCGCTGAAATTGAATCATACTCAAGTCCTAGACTGCTGAGAATTTTGACCGCAAGTTCATCATCTAAAATAGGAGTTCCAGCCGTTGCAAGTTCATCAGCAACATTCCTGATCTAGCGCAAGTACTCTGTCATACTGCGAGAGTTTTTTGTGATGGTAGACAGAGAGTTTCAGAGACCGAAAACCCTTGTATATGATTTGTTAGCATACAGGTTATGTAGTGTGTCCCACGCTTGCTTTGAGGTGGAAGTTTTGGCGATTGCAGAGTTGATTGTAGGATCAACAGATGTCATTAAGGCACTACGTATCAATTGGTCTTGGCGAAACCAGAGTTTGTACTTGGGATTGGGTACCTCTTGGTTGTTGAGGGTTACCGTTTTTTATGGTGTTGTCAAGGTTCCATCGAGATAGCAGTAAAGATCATGACCGAACATGAGAGATTCGACCTGCGCTTTCCAAATGACAAAGTTCATTGGACCAGTAAGTTTGAGAGGAAGCTGGGAACTGGGGTTAAATTGCACTAGATAGCTGGTGTTATTAGCAGGGATAGTAGAATCACTTGGATTCACCATGGATGCCATAGAACCAAAAAAAAAAAAAAACTTGGAAGAGATGAGAAGACTCGTTGGAGTTTAGAAAGGCTCTGATACCATAAAGGTTCGAGAGAAGAAGAAGTAGTGTATTAGACTTGTGTATTATCCAAAGGTTACATAGATATATATACAAGTAAAGGAAAGGCTAACTAAGGTAACTAGATATCTAAATCACTAGAAATCAGCTAGAGAATTATATACATTTAATAGAGCACAAATTAGGAAGAGAAATCTGCACAATTGAGAGCACAAATTAGGGAGAGAAATCTGCACAATTTATTACACAATCAATCATGTCCTAATACATTTCACTCCATACAATATAGCTGGTCTAACCGTCACTTTGTAGAACTTGGGTTTGAGTTTAGGAGGTATCCGCTTATCACATAAAGACTCTGGAAGTGAGCCTCTATTTCATCCACCAATACAATAAGTTACATACTTGTTAATCTCTCCATTCTCTAAATCATAAACCCAAAAACTTGAAACTATCTCTCTCCTGAATGGAGGCTCATGCATTACCTCATTGAACTTCACTTCAAATATTTCCTCTTTTTCCTGCTCAACCTAAACCCTTTGCACTCTAGGATTTGCCTCCAAACCTCCAACTTGGCATTAACTCCCTTGCGGGCCTTAGCAATCGAAACTACGTCATCCACAAATAATATACACAATGGAACCTCACTTTAAATTTGTCGCATCAAAACATCCATCACCAAGACAAATAAAATCGGGCTAAGGGTCAATCCCCGGTGCAACCCATCAATAGGGGAAAGTACTCCGAGTCTCTTCCCACGGTTCTAACACGAGTCTTAGCTATGTTGTACATGTCCTTAATCTATCTAGTGTATGCCACGTGAACATCTTTAGCCTCCAAGCACCTCTATAGAACCTCTGTGGAGACTTTGTCGTACGCCCTCTCTAGATTGATGAACACTATGTGTCGGTCCTTCTTCCTTTCCCTATGCTGCTCCACCAATCTTCTAAGGAGATGAGCGATCTCTATAGTCAAACGTCCTGACATGAAACCAAACTGATTCTCATAAATAAGTCACAATCTTCCTCAACCTCAACTTCATCATCCTTTCCCAAACCTTCATAATGTGACTTAACAACTTGACAACTCTATAGTTATTGCAATTCTGAATGTCACTCTTGTTCTCGTCCAATGGAATCATCGTACTCCATCTCCAAGCTTCAGGCATCTTCGTCGTCCTGAAAATGACATTAAACAACTCAATTAGCCACTCCACACCTGCCTGGGTTGTGCTCCTCCAAATATCATAAAGATCTCATTTGGCCCGGCTGCTCCACCCCTACGCATCTTATGAATAGCACCCTTAACCTCTTCAACCTTCATACAACCTTGATTATTGTGTTATTTCACACCTAAAGCTTCATCAGGGATCTGTTTTGGGGGCAGTAGCTCTGCCCAGGCTAATGGTTGAGAGTGGAGCAAATGAACTTTTTAATGGTTTTAGTAGGATCTGCACATTTACTTTTAATGTGCAAATGCTACATTTGATTGGTAGATTCATAAGGGAAGTGTATGTGACCATATGTAGTGTGTGAGGCTGCCCCGGCTTATGATGATTCTTCACTAACAGGGTTCAAAATATAAAAAAGATAAACACATGAAGAATCTAAGCGGATTGAGCGTCTATTTTATATACACAAAAAGATAATTTTAACCCAGAAAAACTCAAGACGCACACTGAAAAAGTCAATTCCCTTTTTTCTGTTTTGGCACTAGTGTTGGTATGGACTTCAGATAATCAGTAAAACATAGCGCTCAACCTTCCTCAGTCATTGGCGAATTACCCCTTCTTGTTCCTGACGAATGACTGATAGGATTGAAAGACATAGTGCCGACTATACATTGTTCGCCATGTTTGTCGCACAAGGGCATTGCTGGTTATCGACAATACCCCAATGAAACTATGTCTTTGGTACTCAGTCTACGTCTCCAAGAGTTATAGATTACATAATCATTAGACCATGTCTCAATCAAATTAGTCGGGGTTGGCTATGTAAATGATTTGCATGAGTCCCTCTATTTAGGTCCATTTCATTGTAATAGGAAGTTATTTTTTTCAGGAGAATTCGAGATTCTCTAAGCCTGGCTCTTAATTCTAGATAAACATACAAGTCTAACCAGAATAAAAACATTCATGTCAAGATTTATTACTGATTATTAGGAAAAAGAAAAAAGAATTGGGTCTTTTTTGCATTTTGCGCGCGTTGCTTTTACTTACATCCTTTACCGGAAAAACTTATCTGAGTAACAATCAAGTTGTTGCATTTTTTCATGAAAAGCTAACTCATGCTCAAGATTTTGGAAAATATTTTTTTTGAGTAATTTCACTTAACAGAACGAAAAGATCATGTTTCAACCAGGGCTTTTTGATAAATATTAGCAGTCCGTATAATAGCACACACTTTGCTGCACTAACAGCCACTTCTTATTGCATCAACCAAGTTTTTTTTTGTGATATTGTATACTGGATTTAGATCGAAATCTAAGTTAACTCACTTGTATGACTGACTTTATTTTGGTTTGGACTTTTACCGGAGCTGGAAAAGGTGCACTTGCTATATCGGTGACATCTGCTAGTTTTTTTTGGTTTTCTAGTTCATCTCTATTCCATTTTCTTCCATTAATCAGACCGCAGGCAGGCACCATATCTCGTTGTAGTTTAAGCTGCATGGCCTTGTATCTTGGAGTTTGTTGCCTGTCTATATGTGTGAAACTTCATGGTCATATGCCGTCTTCCTTTTCATATGTTAACTTGTTGTAGCTTAAGCTGCATAGCAATTTTCTCGTTACTTCTCTTCTAGGATGGTATACAAAACCAGCTCTAGTATGACTACTCTATCATGGATTCTTTTCCAGTATGTGCTTCAATTGGTTGGTCATGTTGATTTTACTTATCAAATACGCCATCGCCTTCAATGTAGGAATTAATACACTACACATTTGTTATATAGTTCATATGGTCTCTTCACCTATCACAAAAATTCCAACCAAATACTTGTTGGGGCCGGATTCTTACTCTACGGACCAACTCTTTGCTGGGTATTATGTTGCATTCACATGTTTAACTTTCTAGTTATTTTAAACAACAGAACCTCAACGTGCTCGAGGTGTTCCCCTTGATAAGATTTTTCTCTTTAATCTTCCTTATTGACCGAGCAAGGTTGCACCAAGACTGAAAACACCAACGGAACACTCTCTTTACCCACTGACCACCTAGTGTGCAGTGACAACCGACCCACAAGCTACTTGATATTTTTTCTCTTAGCTTCTCTAGATTCTAGTATAGATGCTACTTACTTACATAGTATGTTAGTTTGACAAATTGTCTTCGTCTTCTATGCAGTAATTTACATTCTTGTCTCTCTTCTTATGAGAAGCACTTCTGGTTTCAGCCAGCCTTGTTATCTACTTTGGAGAAATGTTTGCTTGTACTTCTGCTAAGGTTGGTTTGACATTGTTTTACTTCTTCGTTGGCAATTGATATAGTTTACATTACTCAGAAATATTACTCATCGGTAGTTTACAGCATCTAAGATAGTCTCTGCATCATATGGACTCCGAAGAAGAGAGTTCAGTATTGTTATTCCGGTATGCTGAAAGTTGTTTACTGGTTTTTGTATCAGGGAGAAGGTTTCTAAATCCAACCTTATCTTAAGCATGAAACTTTGTTCTATGTTTTTCAGAGAATGATTATTGGCTGTCTTCGTTTATCTCTGTTGTTTAAATATGTTATTCAACTATGGGAGTGGTTTAACAGCTTGAGGTCTAAGAAATGGATCAGAAGATCATATTAGGATATCCTTTTTGTTCTATGCCTCTCTTCCTTTTGTCTTAGTTATGGCCATTCCATTGTGGATGAAGTTTGTTCACGATTTTCGAAGGCACCCTTATCTATGGTAATCCTTATGGATGTACTTTCTATCAGATTATGGATGTATTATGCTGTATCTTTTGGGTGTATTATGTGTGTGACAAGGATTTAGTGGTTGTTAAGTCTGATTTATTTTGGTGCTGGAAGAATAGGCTGTTATGAACTAACCGAAGGGGTTCAACATCTACTATATATACATAAAAAATAATTATAACCATGCATATACAACATAATTTTCCGCCGAAGAGGGTTCGGATGAACCCCTTAACCCAAGGTAGCTCCGCCCCTGGCTGTTATTATTGACACTTGATAGGATGGTATGGAGGTTGAGAATTAGGATAGTAGGTAATAGGTACTTGCAGTGGCGGAGCCAGGATTTTCATTGAGGAGGTTCAGAAGTATATATACGAACTAGTCGAAGGGGTTCAACATCTACTATATATGCATAAAAAATATTTTTAACCATGTAAAAATAGTATAATTTTTCGTCGAAGAGAGTTCGGATGAACCCCTTGGATCAAAGGTGGCTCAGCCACTGGGTACTCGTGTGCTTTGCTTTCCTATTCCTGCAATATTAGTTGTAGTCTGATATTTTCGTATTCTTAGATTTTCATCTATTGGTTGTTTCCCTAGCTTTGATTTTCCTATTTTCATGTTGTTCTTACTGCTTGTTGCTGTTGTGTCTTTTCCATCTGCTTGGAGACGAGGGTCTATTGGAAACAACCTCTCCTCCTTTTTAAGGAAGAGGTTAGGTCTGCGTATACACTACCCTCCCCCGACCCCACTTGTGGGCTTACACTGGATATGTTGTGGTTAAAGTATAGGTTGTTAGGCATTTCATCAGATTAACTTGAACTTGATGGTAATGTAGCCTCTCTTTTGATGCTCTAATTTTTTCTACTTCTTTGTGGAGTCGAGGTCATTTGGTCCCATAAACCGGGGACTTTGAAGGATAAAGCAGCACAACACCATAAAAGAAGAAACACAAACTTGAAATTAGAACTGCTCCAAGATGTTGGCATGACGTTATTGTTAGAGTGGGTAAAAGTCCCACATTGGTTGGGGAATGGACTAGTGGTTTGCTTATATGGACTTGGGTAATTCTCCTCTCTTGAGCTAGCTTTTGAGGTTGAGTTAGGCTCAAGGTCCATTCTTGACATGGTATCAGAGCAAGGTCCATTCCCGTTTTGGGCTCCCGGTCCACGCGCCAGTGCCAGTTGGGCCTGGGCGTGAGGGGGGTGTTAGAGTGGGTGAAAGTCCGCCAGTTGGGCCTGGGCGTGAGGGGGGTGTTAGAGTGGGTGAAAGTCCCACATTGGTTGGGTAAACCTCCCCTTTTGAGGTTGTGAGGTTGAGTTAGGCCCAAGGTCCATTCTTGACAGTTATGTGTTCGTTTGGTTGTCTGATGCGTTCACATAGTCAATTCATGCCGACATATTGAAGGAGCTATCGCTACATTATTTCTCGAGAGCTAATTTTGTTTATTTAACATAGACAACTGTTAGTATGATAAAAGAAACCAGTGGATTTCCCTCGTTTTTCTTTTATGTTTTGATTTATATAAGGGAATATAGTTTACCATCATCGATCACTTGATAGATTTTGGTCGTTGGTTAGCAAATATTAGAGCGATGACATGCCTTTGTATAGTCTATGGCGATGTGTTACCTTATAGTGGCTTTCATGACCTCATTTCTTTGTTGTTGTATCTATTTGTGAATGATTAATGTTGACGTTGATGATCAGTATCTTGAAGAATGTTGGACATCTTATCCATAATTATAAGTTCCAAAATCATAGTTGCTAATGGTATTGCGACTGCACTATTTCACCGCATATAATGTACCAAAGCTTCCGCTTGGTTGTTGGATGTGCATTGAGTAGGAACTGATAAAGCTGTAATGATATCCACGGTATCATTTCTTATGATGCCTCCTATCGAAATGATAACTTGTCTGCGTTCACTTTAAATCGATTGTTACCAGCTTTGCATCACATAACTTGTCTCCAAAGTACAACGGGTCTGAATATTTCAACAATATCACACATATGTTCTCAGCTACCCTCAAAATTGACATTCGGAAATGCAACTGAGAGGGCAGTTTTTGTGTTCCAGCTAATCTGAAATCCATCTCGGAGAGAAAAAACTTCTTTTTATCGTCATATTTGCAAGCTGTGCCTATATACGACTCTACCTCTCTGAGGTACTGGGTAAGGTCTGTGTACACTCTACCCTTCCCAGACCTCACTTGTGGGAGTTGGGGAATGGATTGGTGGTTTGCTTATATGGACTTGGGTAATCCTCACCTCTTGAGCTAGCTTTTGAGGTTGAGTTAGTCCCAAGATCTATTCTTGACATGGTATCAAACCAGGTCCATTACCGTTTTGGGCTCCCAAAAAGTTCCACATTGGTTGGGGAATGGACTGGTGGTTTGCATCCTCACCTGTTGAGCTAGCTTTTGAGGTTGAGTTAGGCCCAAGGTCCATTGTTGACAGGATTTCACAGGGTATGTCGTTGTTGTATACTTGCAAGCTGCTCGATTCTTCCATATTTCCCATCAAAAACAAACTGGAGCAAACTGAAGCAAGGCTTGACGAAGTCCTCTTCTATTACCTGGAATACCATTCCTGCAGCAGCAGTATGATGGATTATCTGAAGGAAAGAAATGCTAGCGTTTTTGAAGAGGAAGAAGACTTTGTAGTTGATCTTGAAGTCAACTAACAACAACAACATACCCAGTGTATTCCCACAAAGTGAGGTCCGAGGAGGGTAAAGTGTACGCAGTCCATACCACTACCTTAGATGAAGTAGAGAGGTTGTTTCCGATAGACACCCCGGCTCAGGACATATAATAGTACTACAAACAAAAAACACAAAAGCACACAATAAGAAATCTTCAAATCAACTGTTTATCCTTATTTTCTGGTGCAACATGGATGTTTCGACTATGTGAAAGTTGGATGCCATGACATTTTCTTTATGTAGTTCTTACATTAATAGTACCTTTGCTTATGTAAAAAAAGTTGGGGAAGTGAATATATCAGGGAAAAAGCTTTCTTTTAAGAAGAAATTCGATTGGAACAAAAGTTTCATCGATAAGTTGCATAAATCTTTGCAAAGAATGATACATCATAGTTTTCTTGGTGCTTTGAGAAAATGTTGTTTCAGATATTGTGTCATTGTTATCGCTATAAACACCGTAAACTTTATGTATCACTGTAGGCTATTTACTACATCAAAATATTATTCATGCGCAATGCACGGGTATGCACACGTGTAAAATGATGCTAAGTGCGATGAACTGTTGTAGTCGCATTATAAACTTGACTTTTCTCATGATGTTCTTGATCTCATTGAACATTAACCTGTGATGTCCCAAAGATTGTAGAAAATTTGAATTACCATGTGAAAGGGACATGGTTTTAATTTTCTGCTCCTTTAAGCAGTTCTTGATGAATTTGTGTTTGGTCATATCTTGGTATGCCTTTTGCGGCAGATATGGAGAATTTGGCCTTTGGGAAAACACTTGTGCACCAGTTCATGAATGCGTGTACAGCTCATCGTGACTCTGTTCTTCTTATAGCATTTTGTAGAATGACTCCGTTGCATGAAATTATTCTTTATTAAGCGGTACCAATTGCTTGCTGTTCATCTTTTCAGTCATTTTTCGTGGTAACTGAGATGTGCACTTCCTATCTGGTCGTCTTCTAGTTTCAATGACCGACCACTAGCTCCTTTTGTTGGGATCTTGAGCCTTGGAATTGGAGATACAGTGATAAGATTCATCGATATGGACATACCATACTTCCTTTTATCATGGATAAAATTCTGCCGCTTCATAGGGCTTCTGTAATAAAGGATGTATCCAAGGTGTTCTACTATTCTGCGTATTGTTGGTGACATTTAGGGTGATGCAACATCGTAAAACTTCCCCTTATTGTACATTTGAATTTAGAGATATAAATTAGCTTTTGTTATACATGCATGTGTAGGTACATCGAAAACTGTAAGTTAAGACAATTTGGAAAGTATGATGTAGAAAGTTCGATAAATATTAGAGGTATAGATTCTGGAAAGGAGCTTTTTTCTCAACTTATCGTAAAACTTTCCTCTGTCTCGTGGTAGAGGGACTTCGTGCTGTTTCTGCTATGAGCGTGCAACGCAAAATTGCTGACTTCTAGTAGACTAGATGAAGTTCAACTTTCTCTAACGACTAGACTTGTGTAGAAAATACGGATTTTGGTGTAGGTAAATATGTTCGATGCTTGGGGAGAGGGCGTAGGGACTGTTATATACCAGACTGTTATTGCCTCTGGTTCATTATGGTTCCAATTTGTGGAAGTTCTTATTCTGAGCTCTTCTATCGTCGAAATTGTTGGTGTTTGCTTCTTTACTTCCATTCATTTTCGTAATGTGTAAGTTGTATTTGGTAGAGAAAACAGTTGAACGCGCTGCTGCTGGTGTAACTTCTGTCCTGGCCGCATGCTTTGTGCTGCTTCCGTTTCTAGCAACAACTCGATACATCTTGGCTCAGGTCTCTCTCTCTCTCTCTCACACACACACAAAGGCGGATCTAGGTTATGTGTTCATATCTAGTAGTTGCATTTTCAGTACATTTTTATGCATAAACTTGTGCTCCGCGTCAAAAGTACTGGATTAAGACGAACCTAGTAATAATGAGCTGCATTCGCCCCTGTACACTCGGAGACACAGACGCAAGCATTTCTGCGACCTGCTTCACAGCCCCCTCATACGCATGCACAAAGGTCAATCCTCCTGGATCCACATCGATTAGCTAGTACTGGAAAATGAATCATATAGCTCAATTATTTTACCTGATGCGGTAGCTAGTGAGAAACTTCCTATTGTTTTCTTTTCGGGAACAGCATCTCTACCTTCACGAGGTAGTTGTAAGGTCAGGGTATACTCTACCCTCCCCAAACCTCACTCGGAACCAAATTCTCAAATCAATCAACCATAGAAACAACGTGAAACTAGGGGCAAAAAGTAATTTGAATTAGACATCTCTTCATAAATGTTGTGTTTCTGCTTTCCTTGAGCTGAGGTCTATCGGAAACAACCTCTCTACCTGCCAAGGTAGCGGTAAGGTTTGCGTACACTGTACCCTCCTCATACCCCACTTGTGAGACTATACTGAGTACATTGTTGTTGTTGATACAAACTCATATGATACTCCAGGTTCGGCTCAGGAAAAATAGAGTAGATTCTACATATATCCAGTGAAATCCAACAAAGTGTGGTACGCGACCTCTTGGAGGTAAAGAGTCTGTTTTCGAACAACCCTCAGCTCAAGTGAAGAAAATCAACGGAACTACATGAATAATGGAAAGGAATAACGTCAGCGAAGTAAACATGACAATTAACAGAAAAGTAGTGCAAAGCAATACACGCAAGTAACCGTAACATTATCGACAACATAGTGGAATCACCTAAACATAGTAAACAACAGATGATAACATATACCAAGAGTTAGAAATTACACGAATAAGGCTAATACTACGACAGACATAGTGCTCTAGACTACAACTAAGCCCTACCCCTTTGTAAAGCAAGACAATGCCGACTACCGACAAACCTTCTCCCCTCACCCGCAACCTCCATACCCTCCTATTTAAGGTCATGATGTCCTCGGTAAGTTGAAGATGCTACAACAAACAATAGCTGTAATAAGCAATTGCTCATGACAGTAAAATTGCGTCATGTTTTGTCTAATCACCCCTCTTAGTACTTCTTCGACCTATTACTACCTTTCTTGACACCATTCATTGCCAACCTCCGCATTGGGGTATCTATGCATCTCCTTTTCACATGTCCGAACCATTTCAACCTCGCTTCTTGCATCTTGTCCTCCCTCGATTATTTTTAATATACCAAACAAGTAAATATAGACTGAAAGAGTAATAATTTCTACCATTTTGCTCCATAAATCTAGCTGGAAAATAAGAAATAAGTGTTGACTTAAATCTAGAAGACAAATCATCTAACAACAAAAACTTCCTATCTAAAGTCATGTCCTCGATAAGCAGAAATTGTGTCATGTTCTGTCTAATCACCCCTCTCCGTACTTCTTCGGCCTATTACTACCTTTTCTATAACCATTCATAGCCAACCTCCGCATTGGAGCATCTATGCATCTCCTCTTCACATATCCAAACCATTTCAACCTCGCTTCTTGCGTCTTGTCCTCCATCGACTATTTTTAGTTTACTGGATATGTAAATATGGACGGAAAGAGTAATAATTTCTACCATTTTTCTCCATAAATCTAGCTGGAAATAAGAAACAAGTGTTGACTTAAATCAAGCAGACAAATTATCTAACAACAAAAACTTTAATATTTTGTGTTGTACTCTTCTATTATTGGTTGATTGAATTATTTGGGACAAGAATGAACTGGCAAAAATGACACAAAATTAAATTACATATATGAAAAGTCAGTTTCTCTGATACTGTTTCCAATAAAGTGACATCTCTAGTGATCTACCTGCCAGCAAAAATTAATTGCTTCAATGTTTTTTCTTTTCTCTAGTACAAATGTACAATGCTTAGTACACATATAGCACATTTGATCCTTATTTTGCTAGTTAATTAACTTACACTAAGGGTCCATATAATAGTTGAATTGAACAATTCCCCTCATGCCTTACACTTTTAGTTGTAGACTCATATTTTAGAAGTTGTGTGGAGGATGCACATTTGGTAGAAAGTTGGTAGGAAGGAGTGCGTTCATTAGTAGTCGTAGGACTATTTTCGTAGTTTCTTGTTTGTAGAGCTATCAAGGGTGGATTTATGGCTTAATTTGTGGTGCTCCGACACCCATTAAATTCGACGCAGGTCAGGTATAATTATATAAAAATGTATAAAAATTGATACTATAAGATTTAGAAAAGCACCCCGTAAACCAAGAAGATAGTTGGATCCTTTAATTTCCAGGCAGAACCCTAAAATTTCTACTGGAACTTGCTTTGCTTTGCTTTGCTCATCACTGGAACTTGCTTTGCTCTCGCTCCGCTCACTCCTACCTGAATTATATTCTTTATTAAATAAGACTGCTAGGGCGAATGGACAAGGATGAAGAGGATTGCCTAGGCTTGAACTAATAGGTTTATTCACCGACTAGGCCAGCTAGGAGCATTGAGGCCAAATAGCGGGGAAAGGGTCCGACCCGTCCCGGCTCGCATTATTCAAACAACCGGCGGGAAGCACCTCAGTATACGATCGCGCACAGTAACTGGGAGTCCTATTATCCCCTAGTAGTCGTAAAGCTACACTTATAGTTTCTTATTCTTGGAGCTATGGCGATGCATGTTGTTTTGGATAGATCGATTTAGTATTATTTTGTGGTAGTTTGTTTCTGTACTATATGTTGTTTTGTTTCTACCTATTATTTCTTGTACCTCTATCACCTCTTTTTCTAGAATGTTTTTGTCTTGAGCTGAGAGGGTCGTCTATGGCAAACAACTTCTACATAAAACACACCGGGTATACATACTGGGTCCACCAATACATTCTACCCTCCCCAAACCTCGATTTATGGGAATACACCGGGCACATTTTCACATATATACGTAAAGTTGACGGATTTCAAAGATACAAATGCAAAAAACTCCACCTAATTTGGCAAAGAACTCACGGAAATCTCTGAGAAAACCACACGACTGCTCCTGAAAAATAGATGAGAGACTAAAAATAAAAGTGTTCGCAACACATACCGAAAGGGTACTAATCAAGCCGACTATTAATGACTAGTTAAACCGAAGGAATGGTCTGATATTTTCATGTTGTCAAAAGAGTTGAACAATGATATTTTCGTATTGTTAAAGTTTTGAACAATGAAAACAGATAGCGAGTGCCTGAATTATGTTACATGCGAATAAGGTTCAAGTCTACCGATCTGTTAAGATGTCTCGACTGCATATATCATTTGAATTATCGATTTATACATTGAGAAAATATTTAAATAAATACACCCACGCACTTTTGTCTCATGATATACGTGGCGGACTTAGGTTCAAAATTATGGTGTTCCGACATCCGTTAAATTTGACGCAGAGTAGGTATAATCATAGATGAAATATATAAAAATTGGTATAAGATGGAAAAAAGCACCCATGAAACGAAGAACCTAGAAAGTTGCTCTTTTTTCCCTGTCCCGTGGTTTGATACCGTCTAGCCTCTAGCTAGGAAGTCTTGGATTCGTATAACATGCATGTAGGTGAGAAAATCGTCCGTGACTACCTATCCTTGACAGCTGGGTGTTTTAATTCCCATGCGGAACCTTAAAGCTTTGGGTGTCAATATGTGTAACACTCACGACACCTAAATCGTGAGTGTGCGATTTTACCCATACCTTTTTTTCAAAAAGATACCCAAAAAGTTCCAAAAAGGTCACAAATAGCTACCAACCTCTCCAACAAGTAGGATGTTATTAGAGAAAATGATACATCTTGACCATTAAAATTTCTTTGGAAATATTTATTTATTTGATTATTTGTAGGGATTTTTTCAAATAATAATGACAAGAAAAGTTGGGACCTCTCTAGTGAGTAGGATTTTGCAATTAGTAGTGACCATATAGATCTCTTTGAAAATCCTTATACATCGGTAACATCAATATTCTGCCTATGACAAGGCCTACGAGAGGGTTGGAGTAGCCTGGATCGAAGTTATGATCAAACATATGATATATGCTTGGTGAATTTGGTTGAGAAATAAAGTTGCATGTTTACTTCAGCTACAACTTTTTTAGCATGATGATAAACGTTTTATTCCAACAAATGACATCAAAACCTAAGTTACGAGCTCGATTCTCAAGAGTATGTTGGAGAGGGGATTGTTAAGTATATAGATTTGACATGCGATAACAAGCGTTTGATCCAAACGTACATTATACAATCGCTCGATGTGTTTCATCTAAAAAATAATAATTGATTTGCATCGATATTTTGTCTCGTGATAAAAATTATTTTGATATATGTGGGTGTTACCCATACCTTTTTTCAGAAAAGATGACCCAAAAAGTTCACAAATATCTACCCTACCTCTCCACATCTAGAATATTACTCTATCTCTTTTCGATTATATGACATAGTTTGAATTTTGAGAGTCATATAATTTAATTTTAATTGTAAATTTGAACATAAAATTTAATTATTTTATACGTTACGACTTATAAATTATTATACACGTAATCTTAAAACTTTGAGTGGAATGCTTAAATTATTTCGTAATTATATGGCAAGAAGCCGCCTCCCAAGTTGCATGAAGAAACAAAGACAAAATTGTCACAAATAAAAAGGGCAAAAAGAAGCAAGATAATGTTAAAATATTGCAAATTGGCCTTAATGCTTTATTTTGAAAGCACACACAAACACACACATTTTTAGCATTGGAGTAACTGGTAAAGTTGTTGTCACGTGACTTCGAGGTTATGGGTTCAAGTCGTGGAAACAGCTAGCCTCTTACAGAAATACAAAGTAAGATTGTACAAAGACACACAAACACAAACACACATATGTATACACGAAGGAAACCTTGGAGTAACTGGTACAGTTGCTGCCATATGAAAACGGCCAGCCTCTTGCCAAAATACAAGATATGATTGTACGAAGACACATATGTATACACGAAGGGAAGCCTTGGATTAGCTGATAAAGTTGTTGCCATATGACTTCGAAGTTACAAGTTCATGCCATGGAAATAACTAGCCTCTTGCAGAAATAAAAAGTAAGATTGTATGAAGACACTCAAACACACACATATGTATATACGAAGGAAAGCCTTGGAGTTACTGAAAAAGTTGTTACCATATGACTACCTCGGTACAAGGTAAGATTGTACCAATACACACAAACACAAACATATGCATACATGAAGAAACCTTGGAGTAACTAATAAAGTTACTGCTATATGACCTCGAGGTTACGGGTTCATGTCTCGAAAATACAAAGTAAGATTGTACGAAGACACACAAACAAAAACACACACATAAAGTTGCTGCCATATAACTTCAAGGTTACGGGTTCAAGTCGTGAAAACAGCTAGACTCTTACAGAAATACAAGATGAGACCGTATACGATAAATTCTTGTGATTCAGCCCTTCCTCGAACCCAAGTTGCTAAAAGATGTTAACAACTCAATTCCTCTCATGTTAGAAAAAATGTTGAACTTTTATATTCAAAATAGTTGTAAGAGACCCCAACACCAAATTGGAGAGAATGAAAACTCTAAATAGTTGCCCTTATTTATGTGTCATCCATGTTATTTTGTTACCCTCAGAAAAGACTATACAGACTGCTATATAATATTCCTCATGTACTGTGGACCGATTTTCAATTATTTATTTTGTTTTGTTCATTTATCTCATAAATATGTATTAAAATATTAGTATTATATTTTCACAAAAAAGTAATTTAAGAGTGACAAAATCAGCCCATGAAAATATGACTCATCTAACCCGTTCAAGTCCTTCAGAAAGAAAGACATAATATAATAATAAATTAATTAGTTAGCACTAATAATTTAAAAACGAACGGATTGTTAAGAACTATTGACCGTAAAACATAGCAGTGATTGTGCTGATATTTTATTTATTCAGCTCATAAAAAATTGAGTTGATATATAGCTCAAATTAACCCTTAAGAAATCTCATCAACATATTTTTAGAAAAAATATTTTTACTTATTTGATATGTTATACATAACCATAATAGTGAATTTCTTTTACTAGGTACTAAAAACTTATAAAAGAGTAAAGAAATTAAAAGTTAATAAAAAATTGAACAAGTTAAGTTATGATCCAAGTTTTTAGTCTATTTCAGCCTAAATAATTTGAACGAGTCAATAACCATCTTTTTATTATCACATTTTATTTTAATTTAATTCGTTCTAATTCAACTCAACTCGCTTATTTTATAACTCCAAAGAATATCTTAGAAACATAAAGTGATAAGAGGGAGCATCAATCATTTTAGTCATTGATCTTTTTGCACTTTTTGGCCACATAAACTATTGTTTAGTCATTTTTATAAATAGTTCTTATCTTATATTATATACGCACATATTGCATATGATTAAATACAGTAAGAAGGCAACTAGTACTGTACAAAGCTCATGTGTGCTCAAATATATGAGTAATATATTGGGTCCCTTTAGATTAGACAAGTCATCCTGATAAAAATATAATTTCAATTAAATACAAAAAAGAGAAAATAATATAACTTTTGTTTGCCAAGAAACATAAATAAATATCAGAAACTTCATTTATTTTAATTTCTATGTCTTATTTTTCTTTTTATTTTGTTTTTAAGAAAAAAGTTTTTCTTTAAAATTGGCATAAATAAATATCAGAAACTTCATTTATTTTAAGTTCTGTGTCTTATTTTTCTTTTTATTCTGTTTTTAAGAAAAAGGTTTTTCTTTAAAAAAATATTAATAATACTTTAATAAGCTCCAATGCAAAATTTCAAAGACATTTCAAATACCTTATATATAGTTTTTATAAAATATTCATAAGTCTATATAAATTCATATCTCAATCAAATTAATACACATAAAATAAAATGGAATGAGTAGTTTCTTTCATCATAATAAACACTTGTATAGTTGGGATGTTTGAAAAGGTTAAAAGTATATTGTTGGGAGCTTTTTGTAATTTTTTTCTTTTTTTTTTTGAGATCTTACCCAGGCAAAATATGAAATATAAAATATTAATTTGACTCATGTATATATTATACTATATTATATTAGTTAATGAAAGAAATATTTGAAAATTTTTACAACAAAGGAATTATCACATCAAGAGATTATGGATATTATATGTCTTATTATTTGTATCTTATGATTTTATGTGTAATAAGTCAACTAAAACATTAATAATTTATTGAGTCTCATGTCCTTATTGAAGTACTATAGTAAAGATATTTGTTTTGTTTCTGACTTGGTTTTCGATATTCTTATTGAGGCTGATTAATTCAATTCACTCTGAAAAGTCTCATATTAGAAGTAAAGCGTTTTCTAACAAAATGGACTCAGTGGCGGAGCCACCTTTCCTTCAGGGGGTTCATTCGATCCCCCTTCGACGAAAACTTATACTATTTTTATATTAACTTTACATGGTTAAAAATATTTTTTATGAATATATAGTAGATGTTGAACCTCCTTCGATTAGTTCGTATATTTACTTCTGAATCTTCTCAATGAAAATCCTGGTTCCACCACTGGATTTGTATACCAGGACTCAAAATCTCTAATTAAGAATGAAAAATTATTTATCACTCCACCGCGATATTTATTGATCACTAATAAAAATATACCTATCTGGCTCAACTCATCAAGGGCCAAGCAAAGGAAAATATCTTCACAAATATATAAGGATAAGGTTTTCATATATAGCCTAGAATTAAGATGTTATACATAGAAATTATTCACTAAATTAACTTAGTGTTAGTAAAGTTTTAGATGTTATTAATTAATTCATGTATATATTAACTTAAGATGAATATATTAAGTTTGTTCCAATGAGTAAATAGTTTTCTTTAAAAAAAAATTATTAGATACTTTCGGCTCGAATTTTATAAAGTCTATTAGGTGATTTTATCCAGTTTTTCTTTAATTATATACATTAACCTTTATTAAAACAGATTAAAATTTTATATTCTATTGAGGCAAATATGTATAATTGAAGAAATATATATTTTTAAGTAGTTAATTGATCTATGTAATGAGCACTTAATGATATGTGCAAAAGTTTTTTTCAAATTTGAATAAAAAATATCTAATAAAATTACTTTATCTAGTATTCAGATACTCAATTGATAAACATTTTCATTTAAATGCCTAAATTAAATTTATTAACAAATTTAAAAGATTATCGATGTATTAAGTATAAAGTTAAGGTGGAGAAATTGTAGAATGATATGAAAGCGAAGCAAATTTAATTAATGTGTAATCACATGTTCAATTAGATCTATTATTGTTAATATATAATATGTAAATAGTGATGGCGTCAGAATTTTAATTTTGTAAGTTTTAGATTTTAAAATAATGAATTAAAATAATAATTTGATTTTAAGTTCAATATCTATATGTATTTAACGAGTTTCTTAAATTATCAAATATTGTTGGACAAATGTGCATAATAATACAAAAGAAAAATACTTCAAGTTATCTTAGACGACTAATTTATCT
>NC_061121.1:232544921-232713649 GCF_002878395.1 Capsicum annuum | reverse complement strand
GTATCTACTTGTACACACTCAAAATTGAAAGTTATAGATGTAATTTGTGGTCAAGTTAAAGAATATGTTTATGTATTATATCTTTTTTCGTTTATGCATAAAATTCAAAAAGATTAGCATAGTGTACGTGAAAAATATATAGATGCTCATTATAACAATAATCTTGGCATCTAGCTAACATGTGTAAGGAAAAATATTAATAGCTCAACTGATTAATTACTTTGTTGGTGAGTATTTAATTTCTAAAGATACTTCCTCTGTTTAAAAAAGAATGATCTATTTTTTTTTTTTGTAATACTTTAATTTTAACTTTCCACATGACATGTTTAAGACTAGGGGTGGGCGTTCGGTATTTTTAAAGGTCGGGTTCGGTAATTCGGTAATCGATATTTGAACATAGATACCATATACCATACTTATGAACATCGGTTGGGTAATTCGGTAATCGTTAAATTAAACTTCGGTTCGGTACGATATTTGGTTTTACCATATTAAAGTTGGAGAAGTGCAAATGTACGTCTAAACTTAAAAGAGTATATTTAATAGAAACCTTATTTAGTATTTTTTTTGTTTCTTTTTACGAATATATTACCAAGTTTCAAGAGATTTTTTGAAACGACTAATACTATTGTCTATTGAGTTGGTTAGACATATATATATATAAAATTCGATATTCGGTAAATACCGAATACCAAACGGTATTAATATCTTGAACGAAACCCAATCCCAAATACCGAAATGTTAAAATTTTACTCCCAAATACCATACCAAATACCAAATTAGCGAATACCAATTACCAAATTTTTCGATTCGGTTCGATAATTCGATTTTTGGTATTTTATGCCCAGCCCTATTTAGGACCACAAGATTAAAGAACATTTTGGTACATTTGACACAACTTTAATTTAATGCCACAAGATTCAAAAGTCTTTTTTATTTTTTTAAATTTTGTGTCAAGTCAAAATAAATTATTATTTTTTTAAACGGAGGGAGTACAATTTTAGCACGTTGATGATTCAATGGATGTCTCCAAGGATGATTGGACGGTGATCGTTAGTTCAAGACTTCATTTTTGGCAACGAAATTGAAAATGTAATGATTGGACGGTGCTTTAGATTCAGGTAATTAGTTTTTGATGGCTATTATGATGAAATGATACTCGCCTTCAGATAATAGGCAATTGGGCTTTAAACGAAATAGAGCCCATGTGGAATTGGGCTTTAAACGAATTAGAGCCCATAGTTGAGGACTCATTTTCCTCATAATCCAAAATCCCTATTCTCAAAACATTCTTCCTTAAACTTGGAATCAATTTTTGAAGCTAACAATTTTAAACTGGTAATTCTCTCTCTTTCTTTTTTTATTAATAATTTTATTTGGCCTAAAATTCATTTGATTCAAATGAAAAAAAAATTAAAGATTGAATTTTTATGAACATATTTGGATGAAAAAGTAGTTTTATCTTTCAATTTTTTTAAATATTCCATTTGAAAAATTAAGGAAGAGATTAAAGAATTTATACTCTTAGCTAAGAATTAGGTTTCTGTGTTTGTAAGTTCTTTTTTGAGATAAAGCATCCAAATACCCCCTCGAATTAGTGTCAAAGTTGTTCCAACACACTCCAACTTCACGAGACACTCCAATTTTAGTATATTTTGTCGTCCTTTTGTGCTGACATGACAGTTTTATTGAAAAATGGGTACACATTAAATGTGTCATGTCAGAAAAAAAAGCTGATGAAAGATGTCACATCAACACAAAAGAGTGACAAAAATATGCTAAAATTGAGTTAAGGAGTTTAATAGGACCCTCGTGTAGTTGGAGTGTGTCGTAGCAAATTTGATTATAGTTCAGGGGCATATTAGATGCTAACTGCAGTGTCTAGGCCAGTTTGGAGTGTGTCGTAGTAAATTTGATCATAGTTCGGGGGCGTACTAGATCCTAACTGTGGTGTCTAGGCCAGTTTTTGTCACCTTCCACACGTGGAAAGAGAAGCTTATTTTCCATATATAGTTACTATCTTCTTTATGGTATAATGATTTATATAGTAATTAATTGGGTGCACACAAGCCGGCTCAGACGTCAGTGTTTTATAAAAAAATATATTAAAAGAATAATTTAAAATTCATTTACCAAGTTATATAGCTGGGATTCAATTTTTCACCACACAGTGAATGATGGAACTTAAAAGGCGTAAATATTTATCTGCATTGAGTGTTTAATTACATCAAGTTATATAAATATTTCTATTTTCTTTGATCCATATTGTTTAAGTTATCCATTTTTCAGGTGAAAGTTCTTTGGTTTTTGCTCAATGTGAACTTAAATCTGATTTTCATATGCTTATTTGCCTGTTTTTGTAGAGTTTGTGTTGAAAGAAATCACTTTTACTAAATTCTTGATTTTATTTTAGGTGAAATTCTTTGGTTTTTGCTCTATGTAAACTTAAAGTTTTGATTTTATATGTTTCTTTTCATGTTTCTACTTAGTTTATGTTGAAAGAAATCATTTTTAGTCAATTCTTTGATATTTTTTTCTGGCATTTTTAGGTGAAATTCTTTGTGTTTAGCAATTGGGATTACTCTTTTGCTCTATGTAAACTTAAAGATTTGATTTTTATATACTTCTTTGCCTTTTTTTGTAGAGTTTGTGTTGAAAGAAATCATTTTTACTCAATTCTTGATTCGTTTCCTGGCATTTTTAGATGAAATTCTTTGTTTTGAGCTCTTGGGGTTACTTTTTGCTCTATGTATACTTAAGGGATCGTTTCGTATGAGGGATAAGGGGATAACTAATTCCGGGATTAATTTTAGGATGAGTTCATCCCATGTTTGGTTGGAATAAAATCTCGGGATAACTTATCCAGGTATCTGGGGATTGTAGTGTTATTTTTATCCCACGTTGAGGGTGGAACAACAGTCCCGGGAGAACATGTTCCCAAACCAAACGAGCCCTTAAAAGTTTTGTTTTTTATATACTTATCTGCCTGTTTTTGTAGAATTAGTGTTGAAAGAAACACCTTTTCCAAATTCTTGATCTTTTTTTCTGCTTTGTTGCTTATGGATCAGTGTTGTTTTTTTCAGTTTAGTAGTTCTTGTTGGATTTTCTGATTTTTTGGTGGATTAAAGTTTTGATTTTTCTCAGGGTTCCATCGATTTTTGCGCAGATAGGTTTTTGATTCTGCTGAATTCTTTTGAGTGCATGATTGAAGAGCCAAAGGAAAGTTGAATCAGGTTAGTGTAGCTCGTGGAAGTTATATTAGTTCATGAATGTTTATCGTTGTAGTTCCTTGTTGTGTTTCCTAATTTATGATTGTAGAATCAAAATTACATTACAATCCACGTGGGTAGATCGTGTAGATATCCCCTATGTGAATGATTGTGGAGGGCTATACTAGGGGCTGAGCCAAGATTTTTTGTTTATGATTTCTAAATCACATTTTTTTTGCTTGCTAGGTTCTGAATAAATTGTTTATATATGTTATAATAAATTCTTTTGGTCGAGGGTCCATTATAAAAAGTGCCTCTACGTCAGAAGATAGGGGTAACATCTGCGTACACACTACCCTCCCCAGACCCCACGCTTGGGATTACATTGGATATGTTGGTAAGAGGATGATTCATATGTTTGATCCGAGCTGTTAAAGACTGATTGATAGATAGATTAATTGATTGAATGTTGTCACTCTTTGGAGGGCATTTGGCTAGCAATAGTAGTGTGTTATTTCCGTCTTTCTGATGGACCTTACTCCTACTTTGGGAGGTAGAGAGGTTGTTTCCGTCTTTCTGATGGACCCTCGGCTCAAGGAAATGAAGTCAGTCATGATATCATTCAGTATTTTCAAAGGTGTGCGCACTAAGCTCTGAAGCGATGCTCAAAATGTGTTGAGCAATTCACTTCGCTTAATGTGAGCTTTAGTGTAATCGTCAAGGTTCAAAGAAATACTTTTCCTTCTAGTGAGCCTCTCTTGAAGAGGTGGCACTAAACAATTGATATTTTACTTTATCGTGAGTTTTATTTTCAAATTCTTTGTCCATATATTTGTCATTCATGCTTTATAATTATTAGTCTTGGATAAAACCGTAGTGGACCTTATAGCTTTTTTCGCTTTTGATAAATGTAAATTTAAATCATCGGGTGACAGTTATAACATCATCTTGTATGTATTCGTACTGTGCTTCTAATAGAAAAATTCTGGTTTAAGTGCAAACAGTGTATTGACATTTTGCAGTACTAACTCGAAGATTAACCAGTGAGCCCACAGTTTGAGAATGAAGCTGGAAAATGTTAATAAAAGTTTGAGGTTCAAGTACAAATAAGATAAAGTAGCTTTACGCTTATTTAGAATTCATCTAGAAGCCGTGAAGAATAGAATACATTGAAAGCGAAGTATCCATAAGATGATACTAACTAGTGAGAGTTAAGGCTCTTATGTTAGGTCTAGTGTTTAACATGTGTCGTCTTAGTTCTATCCATGATTATTTGGCATTGTAGGATAGATTTGAGATTAGAGAAATCCTAGTTTGTCGTAAAAGTCAAAGTATTATGTAGTGAAATAAGACAGACCCAAGTGGAGTGGAATGGCTATAGAGGAGTCACATCGCTGACTGCATCTAGTTTTGGGTTGAGGCCAGTGTAATTAAAAGGCATCGTCGTCGCTCAAAGTGATCAAGGTTGCAAAGCGGCGGGTTTTTGTTTCATGTGGGTGAAGCCTTGTGATTAAGAGAAAATTGTGTTCTTGGAAGATGATTTGGTAAGCTAAAGTTTCTTACAAAGTGAACTGCTTCACATGGCTCTTAGCCAAAGATGCAGTACTGACTCATGAAACCCGAACAAGAGAGGATTTCAGTTGTGTTCCAGGTGCTGCTTATGCAAAGAACAAGCAGAGACAGTCAACTATCTTTGGACGGATCTAGAGAATGTTCGTTAATTTGAGAAAGACCAGTTGGGTGAAACCAAGGAATATAACGGGGCTTTTCAACTGCTCTAACAAGGTGTGAAATGCACCACAGATGGAAGCTTGTCCCCACTTACATCCGATGGACAGTGTGGAAAGAAAGGAACTTGAGATGCTTCGAAGACGAGCAAAACAATTTACAGGATTTTAAGATGAAATGTCGAGCTTTGTTTTATTTTTGGTGTAAACAGAATGTAACAGCTCAAGCAGAAGATATCTTTGATGTTCTAGATTATTTATAGGATCATGTGATAGATGTAAAGTTTGTAAGACGTAACACTTTTGAAGGCGGGCTACACTTTAATTGTAGTATACCTGAGGATCTTTAGACTAATATTACCGTTCTCAGAAAAAAAGAAAAAAAAATTCAAACGATGACGCCACAAAGTGATCCAGAAGAAAAGTGGCAGTTCTTTGAATCTCAACTTTGAGGATTTGGATAATGTTGGCATTAGTGTATATATCTATTGCTAAAATTAGTTATTTTGATTATTATACTTCTAAATCCATCTATGTTTGGCATTTTTAAATTTCTGTGAATTATGCACTTCACCTTCTGTTTTTGCTCTATCGGAAACAACCCCTCTACCCTACAAAGGTAGAGGTAAGGTCGGCGATCGGCGATCGGCATACATCCTACCCTCCCCAACCAACTTGTGGGATTATACTGGGTATGTTGTTGTACTTTTCGATTTTGCTTCAAGCCCCACGAACCTTGTTGCCTTGTTGTGCTTTTCCGTTTTAGAAGCACTGTTTGAGGTGTAGTTGTTTTGGTATCGTAACCTTTTTGTTTTTATGTTCTGTCAATTTTGTGTTTTTGGAGAAGTTCGGATAGTTGGAGAAGATTTATTATATTAGGAGAAGATCGCTACAGGAAAACTGGAATTAGCTACGAACATTGTCGTTAATATGTTGTTAACAGAATCTTTTGGTAATGTGTTGCTAATTCATCATTTAGTGACGGATTTTGTTGTTTAGCTATTTTCTCTGATTTTTGTAAAATTTCTATTGCTCTCTTGTGCCAAGATGTTAATGCAGTTCTCGCCGGACCTGCAATCACAATCTTAAGAGGAAAGATTGCACTCGATATATATTTCGTGAGGAGAGGGAAAAAACGAGTCTTTTACCTCTTTTCTAGAGATGCTAATTTTTTGCTCTCACTAATATAACTTCCTCTCTAACAGATTGGATTTTTGAAATATGACGTTGATGAAGAGGTATGTGTTGAGATTGTTCATATCGTTGAAGTACATCACTGCAAATGTGGTAGACAGGAACAACGGTCGTATAGTAGCAACATCATCAACGGTTGAACATTCAGTGAAACAGTCACTGGAGTGTGGTAGAACTTGCAACGCAAAGGCTGCAGCAATCGTAGGTGAAGTGTTGGCAATGCGTCTCAAAGTGGAGGGTCTTGATCAGGGGCAAGGAAACGGGATCCATGTCAATGTAAATAAGGAGGTCGAGAAGAAAGGTTTCAAGAATCGCACAAAAGTTTGGGCTATTGTTAACGGCCTTAAGAACAACGGAGTGAAACTTATTTTGGATGACAACGAAAATGATACTTCTCGCCCTAGCTTCCACTAATATAGTGCGTTGATACTCCTACGGCAAGCCCACAAGGTACAAAAGTGAATTATATCTCTTCTCAGTATAAAAACTATTTCGAATGCACTCTCTTTACGTCATCTTGATTCTACTGAAGTGTTATAATATAGAAACGGGAGGAACATAGTCATATTCCAGCTCTTATACATGCTGTTATTATGGTAGCGTTGGGAATTTTTCTCATAGCGCGGTTTCTTTAAAGAGTCAATCTAAGAAATGCTCATCATCAAAGACGATATTTATGACTAATTGGATAGTATAGTCTGCATATTTTCTGCATATTTTGCCTTCTTAAATCCCGTTGAAGCCAGTATCGTTCAAGCAACTAAAAAAACCGATAGGTTCTGTTCATCCGGCATTTACACTTCCATGTATGATAAACTTTTCACTAGAATCCTTTGTTTTTGCACTTTCGCTGATTTCAGGTCGCGCTATACCAGCGTTGAAGAAGGTGCAGTCATAGTTGAGCCTGTGTGCAGCTGAGATTTGATAGAATGAGATCAACGCGTATTTGTTGCAGATCCAAGATTTAAAGTGTAGCGGCTCACAACGTCCTCAAGTTAATCTTACAATGGTAACTGGATTCTCAGTCCAATATTTATAGATACTTCGTTGATCTTACCCCTACCTCGTGGAGGTAATTCCATAGGTGGGGTCTGGAGAGGATAGTGTATACACAGATCTTACTCCTACGTCGTGGAGATAATCCCATCGGTGAGGTCTGAAGAGGATCGAGTGTATGCATGTATGCATAGATTGTTCTCAAAAGACCCTCGACTCAACTATTAGATGTGATTCATATTGGGCTTCTTCACAAACTTGTGCACATCCCTTATGGACAAACCAACAAAGTGCACAATTGGCTGTTTCGGCCCAAATTATTAACTGCCCTGGGCCGATATACATATATTATACATTTATCGGTTATTATTCTGAGCGCGTAAAAATCTCATAAAACAATGGGATACCTGTGATGTATCATAAAACAATGGGATACCTGGATACATCACAAGCAAGTATCTGGCTTGTATAGAAAATCTTGACGATTATCATAACTTACAATCCTGTCCGGTATCAAATAAGAAATTTTAGTGATACACTAGGATTTTGCTTCAGAATCTCGCGATTCGTCCAAAATTCTTACGATCACCATAATTCGGTGTAAGACAAGTCTCTTCCAATATCAAATAAGAAATTCTAGCAAGTCGTCAGAACACGAATCGAAATATAAAAAGCCTTAAAACAAGTATATCAAACATTGGAACATGTTTTGTGAAAGTACTTCACTCATTATAAGTCCTCTTTGATGGCTAGCTATTGATGTATTCCACCAACATGGGTTGTGGTGTAGTGGAGGGACTATTTCGCCCTTAAACAGAAGTTTCAGGTTCGAGTCCTGGGTATGAAGAAAATCCTGTTGGGAGTGCCACCCCCAAAATGGGTCCTGAAGTGCGTGATCCGGATTAGTCGAGGTTCTGATATGGGTACCGGACATCGGGTGGAAACAAAAAAAATATTCATGTATTCCACTAAGTCAATTGAATGGAAACACCATATACCCTACATCAACTTTTTTGTAGTATCCATTTTTCAGTAATGGAAGTTCTAAATTTAGTGGAAATTACATTTTTCAACTTTGATGTCGACTATAATATAAATCATGTAAGACTAATTAAAATGCTATTTAAAGTCAATTGATATCAATTTTGTCTTTTCAAAGCTTTTTATCAATTACTAGTACATCTTTTTGAGAACTTTATCAATCTACTCAAATTGTCAAATATATTGAATTTTGTTATGCTTCAATTGTTCCTAACTTCCTCATTCATTAAAAAAAGAATACTAAAAGGTTATAAATTAAAGAGATAAGCATCCAGTACCCCTCGAACTATGACCAAAGTTGCGATGACACAATTTAACTTCACAGGGTTTCATTACCCCTGAACTCAATTTTAACGTATTTTTGTCATTCTTTTATGCTGTTGTGGCATTCTTTTTTACATAAAGTGGGGTTCACATCAAAGGTGTCATGTCAGCTAAAAAAGTTGACAAAAGATGTCACGTCAGCATAAAAGAATGACAAAAATACACTAAAATTTAGTTCAGGGGGTAAAAGGATCCCCGTGAAGTTGGAGTGTGTCGTAGCAAATTTGATCATAGTTTGGGAGGGTACTAGATGTTTTACTCTAAATTAAACGGGCCCTCCTATCTATCAGACTAGTCTTTTGGATTGGACTATCTTGTTTGGACTAATGGTATCAGAACTACTTGATCCACGTATTGAGCAACCAGTCAGAGTGGTGGTTTTGATTCAAGAGGGGTGCCAATCATGACCGACAGGTTAGTTGTTCTCGTGGAAGGCGATTGCTATGTGTCAATTGTCCCTCATCGATTAAAAAGAAAAATATTAATGACTTTATATATAAATGAGTCAATCATACCTACAAATATCCTTTGCTTAAGTTTGATAATGTAAAAAATTCGAGATAAGCATCTAGTACCTCCACACTATGGCCAAAGTTGCTACGACACACAAGGGGTCTTATTACTTCTAAACTCACTTTTAGTAAATTTTGTCACCTTTTTATGCTGACGTAGCATCTTTATTACATAAAAATGGAGCTCACGTCAAAGGTGTCACGTCAGCTACCTCTGTATTATGGCCAAAGTTTCTACGACACACAGGGGTCTTACTACTTTCTAAACTCAATTTTAGTGTATTTTGCCATCCTTTTATGCTGACGTGACATCTTTATTACATAAAAATGAAGCTCACGTCAAAGGTGCCGCCACGTCAGCTAAAAAGGTTGATAAAAATATGTTAAAATTTAGTTCAGGGGTAATAGGACTCCCGTGAAATTGAAATGTGTCGTAGCAAATTTGATCATAGTTCAGCGTACCAGATGTTTTACTCTAAAAAAAAATTCTTTTACATTAATTATAAAGATAAGTTATACTCTTTTACAAATCACGTACTTTCATCATAGGGTAGCTTTTTTTTTTTTTTTTTTTTTTCATTGCTTTCCTTTTTCTTTTCTTCACTTTTTTCAAACTTTGGCATGGTGACTTTAGGATAATTGAGATGCTAATAATTTTTCATGCCTTTTCATGTTTATTTTCAAATCTTTCATTATTCAATTTCCTTCCAAATCTTGAAAATAAAGAAAAAGAAGTACACACATGGGCTTGGCCACAAGTAATCATCACATCTAAAAATGCAAAGAAGCCCCCACATTCTTATTCCACATGCCTATGGAATCTTATTAAAGTATACCATCTTTGAATTGAAAATAGAAAAAATTCCATAAGTATTAAGTTATAAAAAATAGTAACATTTTTATCAAATTATATTTTGTAATATATATATTTATATGTATTTATATTTTTAGAGCAACAGTTTATAAAAATACAAAATACAACTTGCTATATTATATAATTGTGAAACTGTTGCTATGTAACTCATAATTAAGGGGATAAGTATGTTAATTCTGAATTTTGCCCTTGAAAATATTATTATTAATATTATCATCAATAATAACAATAATAATAATAATAATAATGTCCTTCGGGATGTCTTAGTTGATTTGGAGGGTGGTTATCCACACGGATGATCTGAGTTCGATCACCCTCAATGTCTTCTGAGTCGAGTTAAGGCTTGCCTAGTGCAGTTTACAGCCTCTATGTAGTTTGCAGACTATTATACAATGGGGGATTTACCCAGTGCTCACACGAAGGGTTAAGGCTGTAGCAGAGGTTGTAGCGGCTGCGGATTATTCTGGGATTTTAAAAATAATAATAAGGCAATCAAGTACACTAAAGTTTTTGCTATGCGAAGTTGAAGTGGACTTAATACCTTTATCTCATTATATACATATTTGGATATTGCAAAGGTTCATGGTAAAATAAATATAATATTTTGAATCTATCATAATTAATAGTAAATTATTTCTAATAAAACCTCTGTTATATAATAATAATAATAATAATAATATTTTAACATATTTAGATTTACTATCTCCGCTTAAAATATTAACAGATTATAAAAATTATTATATAGTAATATAAATATATCATAATTTTCATAACTAAAAAGTTTTATCCATCAAAACATTTTAGAAAGGTAATAAATTATATTTCTATCAAATTTTAATTTTGATTAAATATTCCACAATATGTTCGGTATCATCAAAATTCTCAAACGAACCGTCTGAAAATCGAACTGTCAGTTCCAACAAATCATAATACCTTGGAACAGTTAAAGAAAAGCTCTAAACACCAAAAATGCGCGAAAATGAGGGAAATGACCATCGTACAGGGGAGGATCGATCGCAAAAGTCTATTGTACATAGTTTTGCCTTGTGTTTCTGGCAGAAGCTGCTTTTACTGTTTGAATCCATAATTTACTGGTCACATGCATATAATAACTTTATTAATTACTTCAAGAACTCGTTTTATTTCAAATAATAATAAGATTTAAAAAAAATAAAAAAATACACCTTAAATGGAGTACTTTTTTTCAGATGAATCATTAATTACTACTCTTTTTTTAGTCATCATATTTAAAAGAGATTGGATTTGGAGGTGTTCCATGAAGATCTTTTTAATTAAATAATTAGTTTGGAAAGTACCAACAAGTCCTTTTGAGTTGGTAGAATATTCATTGCATTTGTTTTTATTCATCCAAATCATATTATAATACATACAAATTTCACACACAAAATGGGAAACAAAAACAATTTCTTAACCAAACTCTTCGATTTTATTTTATTTTTTTGCCAAAAATATGATAAAATCAAAATATTGTTTTTTTTTTAATTGTTATTTCTCAATCGTTAGAACTCAATATATCAATATTGAAATTCTAATTCAGATTCAAATCGCATAAAGCTCATTCAAAAAAATGCTTCCTACCAAAAACAAAGAGTTCAAAACAAAATTCAATGTCAAAACGTCTAATCAAGTGAGAAAAAGCTTTATACATTGCATCACATTCATTCGCGATTAATTGTTGTTGACCTTAAATTTCATAAATGTTTGGAGACGAGGGGGGAGACCCGATTTTGCATGACATTGATATTCAGTATTGATATTGAAGTTCAATTAAATTTAAAATCGTATCGAAAAGTCTCACATTTAGAGTAAAATATTCTCTGACAAAAACAAATACGTATCAAAAAGAAAAATTGAATTTGAGACTACCGATCAAGAATGAAGGAATATTTACCATTACAAATTCATATGACATTGATATTTGTATGAAGTATATGATGATGATCATATAATGTCATGTGACACATCATGAAGGTTATGTCATATGTCTTTCCTAACGTGAAATCAATGACGAAGTCAGAATTTTTACTAAGTAAATATACGAACTAGCTGAATGGGTTCAACGTCAACTATATACAAATAAAAAATAATTATATGTAAATAATATAATTTTTATCGAACAAAATTTAGATAAAAACCCTGAGCTAAAGGTGGCTCTGGCCACAAGTAATATAATTTGATAATGTATATTTACATATTTTAATTTATTTTTACTCGATTAGTTGAACACTTCAACTTAAAATTAATCATTTAATCACTTTCAAAATTTAGCGTCATGTCAGTTTTGAATGTCCACGAGACACAGTACTGATAAATTAAGATGTTCAGATGTTCGTTTTAAAGTTAAAGTGTTTAGTTGTTAATTGAGACTAAATTAAGTTGTTTGGAAAAGGAAATAATCGGCGTACCAAAAGTAGATTAGGACTTACATAATCCTGCTGCCTCCCAAAATGGATCCTGCAGTGCTTGATCTATGTTTGTCGGAATTTTAATGTGAATATCGAACATTAAAGTGGAAATTTAAAAAAAAAGTTATGACGTAAAATATTCTACTTTTAACATTAATAAAAAGGATTTATTTTTTCCTAGGTCGACATAATTATTCTCCTACCCTTTTCAAGGATGACCAAATTTTCATTTAATTTACAGTCAATGCTATAATTACTAAACAGAAATTTCAATTATTAACGTACTGACGGTTAATCTTTTCCGTTTATTTTTATTTGTCACATTTTATTTTATGAAAGTTAATTTGATTGATTTTTAAAGCTAAATTAAAGTAGATTAATTTGAGATAACTCTTTTTAAATATCACGAAAAATAATTTGAATTGTGAGAGTACTTTCATCCTGTAATATGACAGTATCTTAATTTTTTTTCGTTTCAATTTTCAATTTTAAATTTTTATATATTTTTTTGAGAACGGTAAATTAAATAACGAGATCCTGCTCGTGGAATTACATAGGACATTATGTTATTCAGGGGCGGAGCTACATGTATGATATGGGGTTCATCCTGAACCCCCTTCGATTAAAAACTATACTATATATATATGATTAAAATTATTTTTTATGTATATATAGTCTATGTCGAACTTTTTTCGATCAGTTCGTATATTCACTTGTGGCCCCCTTGGTGAAGATTTTGACTCCGCCACTAATGTTATCGCCACTAATGTTATTGTTGATAACATCGAATTTTTGTATAGGATGAAAATTAGAATTCATACATTTTATTCGACTATAATAATAATGTTATTATATTGATGGTGCTTGGTTATATGCAATCTCGATATTTATGATTTTAATTAAGTTTAATTAATTTGACCTAAAATCGATTAGTTGAATTAAATGAGTGCTTTGAATTGACTAAAATAAACATAATGGGTTGAATAGTCAGATTTCTTTATAACAATTTTGTTACGAAGAGTACTTGTATAATTTTTTATCGTCGTAAAAATGAGATGAAAGTAATAGTGATCGAAAGAGTTTATGCATCGTGATCGTAATTATAAGCGTTCTAGTTAGTTTAGGAATTTAAAGACGAGATTGGACTTATCGATGAATTGAGATGATTCAACTTTGTCTTAGTATTGTCGAATAGCTTAATATTTTGTCTTTATTTCATTTCATCTGTCTTACTTGACTGGCTAAATAGAGCAGTTCGACAAGACTATTCCAAACACTTCTTCACATAAGGATGCTACTAACAAAAAACATGAGTTCATAACTGTTGGATAATAAAATTTCAAGACCGAAAAATAAATAATTCGAGACAAGAAAAATATTGCAACAATCGATTTTATTGATTTCAATGCGAGTGTTACAATCTCTATAATCCCCTGATTTGCCTTTTCAAATATAAATTCAAGGGCTTCGAGGCTAATCTTGAATTTGAACTTGATTTCTTGATTTGAGGGACTTGTGCTTGAATTCAAGGGCTTTTGAGCTTATTTTTGAATATTGCGGTCTTCATCTTGAATCTTGATGAACTTGATTTGAATGCTTGAGCTTTTTAGAGAAATTGCGGAGTTTGATCCATAAGTTTTCTCTTGCTACTTGGTAGAGTTCTGGGGGTCGTTAGTGGCTTATTCTCGAACATATGATGATCTCTTTATGAATATCTCATGATTTTGTGGGATATTGGAGATCCCAATCTTTTTACGAATACCCATCAGCTTATGGGATATTCAAGATGTCTGTTTCAGAGAACATGTTACCCTTTAAATAGGCAAGATTTATGGTAAAGTAGCCTTCTAGAACTCTAACAGAATTTGAATTCTTATTGAAGAGTCCACAAATTTTAGATGTCTACAAATGCCCCCTACTTCAAGGCTTGTCGAAGTGTAGATTTGATGACGAGTCTTGAAGTACCAATAGAGCTTCTGCTTGTCGAAGTGTAAATTTGATGACGAGTCTTGAAGTACCTATAGAGCTTCCATCTTCATGCGGTGGCTACAAATTTGCAGATCTGGAGAAGAGATGAAGGGCAGATTTGGTTCCACTGGGAGTGTCAATTTGTTTGAAACATAATTTAAATTTATGGAAAATAAATTTTAACCACAAACAAAAATATGAAGAAACAAGAATTTTTTATTGATAAATGATTGTGGTTACAAATCTGTTCCTCCCTTGATTCTTCTCTCTTTATTTTCTCTGTAATTCGAGGGCCGTTAGTGGCTTATTCTCGAACATAGAATGATCTCTTTATGAATATCCCATGATTTTGTCGGATATTGGAGATTCCGATCTTTTTACGAATACCCACAGCTTATGGGATATTCAAGATGTCTGTTTAAGGGAACATGTTACCCTTTAAATAGGCGAGATTTAGGGTAAAGTAGCCTTCTAGAACTCTAACAGAATTTGGAGTCTTATTGAAGAGTCCACAAACTTTAGATGTCTACAATAATGTTCAAACATCATCAGAAATATGAGATTTTTTATGAAAAACTCGTCGAGAACGTATCAGACAAGCCAACTTTTTATCAATCTCCGACTAATTCCATCGAAAATTTGCATTTTTGGCATGTATATACCTATTATAATCGATTCAAAAATAAAGTAAAATAAAATAAATTGCTATAAGTGCAAATTTGATATATAAAGAAAAGACATAATACATAATATATATGCTTTTTAACTTGGCTTTAGATCACATCTACGATCTTCAACTTTGGCATTTAAACTCGAATAAAGTGGAACAAATAGACAAATACGTTCTATGTGGCATAATACACGTGAGATGACATGTAGGATAATGTTGGCCCCGTAGGACGCCACATAGAACATATTATGTGTGTACTTTTCCAACTTTATACACATTTAAGTGTATACTTGTGCACACTCATGTAGTATGAATTCAAATCAATGTACATAAGTGATTAGTACTACTTCTTTTTCCTTTCTCCAATAATTATTATTCACGAATCATGATACTAAAAATACATATTCAGTGATACTTATTTAGTCTGAAAAATTAATAAATAATTTATTCATTTTTATCCATTTTACTCCTACTATTAAATTACTATTCACCACTCAATACATTTTTTAAAATATTAAATTTATTATAATCAAAAGGTGATATAATAAAATTATAAAATTACTCTTATTATTTTTAATATATATATATATATATCAAATTAATACTCCTTCCGTCCCAAATTTCCTAATCTGGTGTCCCATTTTACTTGTCCTTTTTTATTTATCAAGACAAGACAATTTTTTTTCCATATTTTACCCTTTGCATTAATTACTTTTAAAAAAAATTAAAATATAAACATCATTTAATAGGAATATTATGGTAAACTAACCATATTATTTATTATTTTTTTAATAGCTGTGTCATTCCAATTTGGGACGAGTAAAATTAGACGAAGAAAGTAATAAACAAGTATTATTTGACGGAGGGAGTAGTACTCTTATTTATTTATGAAAAAGATAGTACTACACTGGCAATTATATAATAGTAATTGATTGAAGAGAAAAGAGTAAATGCAAAAGTATTGTTTTCAACTGAATTCATCTTTTTTTGTTTCTCATTCGGTGTTTGGTGTCCGCACTGAAGCCTCGACTAATTTGGATCATGCGTTGCAGGACCCATTAAGGTGGCAACGCTTCCAACAGAGTTTTTTCCATACTAAAGATCGAACTCTCGACTTCTGATTAAGGATGAAACAGCCCCATCCACACACCACAACCCATATTGGTTCAATTGAATTCATTAAAAACAAGTCCTTTGAGTGAAGTCTGTTGTACGTCAATGAGTTGTTTCATTTAAAAAATAAGAGGTACCCTTGGCTTTAGGGTTAGGTTGGGTTCATCTATTTTTATTTAGACACTCGAATTATATTTTATTTTGATTGAATATATGATAAAATATTCATGTTAGATATTTTTAATTCAAATTTTAGAAAAACTTTCTCAAACTTCAATTGCATAGACAGTTAGCCGCTTAAATTATGTCATTTCACTTATGTATAGACATTAGTCCTGATAAGTCGTAAAACCTCTTATACGTGTTGTAGTTGAGGTTGATGTTTATAATTAAAGAAAGTGATTTATTTGCGTAATATGCATTACACACAATTTTTCTTCCCGATATTTTGAGTTGAAAATACAATAACAACATGATATACACAGTGTATTCACACGCAGTGCAGTCTAGAAGGATAAAATGTACACAATTCATACTACTACTTTAGATGTGAGGATTGAGGAGAAAGGCTATTTTCGATAGATCTACGACTCAAGACAAAATACAATTCTGAAAAAAGATGCGAAAGTCGTACAAAAGCCAATAACGAATAACACAACAACAAAAAGTAGCAATACGCTATTACCACAAAATAATATTACAAGTGATCTACCAGAAATTAAACAACATATATCAACAAGAATTCAAGAACAAGACAAAATACCTAATACAAATATTTTTGTCATGTTTCAATTACTCAATTTACCTAAATGTAGGGTAACATCTACGTACACCCAATTTTTTAAATTTCACATATAATATTACATTGAATATATTATTATTATGTTATTATATTATTATATTCATATGCTCAATTTGAAACACATTGCATGTCATTATCCACATAAATTCACTAATAAATAATATATAAAAGGTTGTCTATATTTTTATTTTTTTTAAAAAAAAACAACCCGATGCACTAAAGTTTTCTCTATGTTCAGGATCCGAGAAAGGGTCCCTCCATAAGAATGTATTGTACGCAGTCTTACCTTACATTTTTGTCAGATGTTGTTTCCAAAGTTTGAACCTATAACCTAGGACACATGAAAAGGCACTACTACAGAAGTGTATTGTATACAGTCTTACCTTACATTTATATTGAGAGATTATTTTTTAAAACTTAAACCCATAACCTCGATCACATGGTTGTCTATGTATTTAGCCCAAAAAAAAAAAAATAGCACTACATTCATGTCCAAATACCTACATAATAGGCACAAGCAAAAAGCAACAAGTACAAGAAAATGGGTGTGGCAATGCCATATAGTCCCTATAGGCTATATGTACTGCAACATACAGAGTGTCAATTACCTTCAAAACTTTCCATTATGGACACCAATATGGGTTTCGGTGCAGTGATGGGACTGCTCCACCTTTAATCAGAGGTCTTGGTTTGAGTTTTGGGTATGGAGAAAATTCTGTTGGAAGCGCTACTAACATAATAGGTCCTACAACGCGTGATTCAAATTATTCGAGACTCCAATGCGGATATTGAACACCTAGTGAAAAATTAAAAAAAAAAAAATTCCCTTATGGACATTTTCAGCTTGGGACCATGCCCATGTCTTTGTGTACTTGGCTACTTATTCTTTATTGTTGTGCCATACGCATTGAGGAAAATACTACCCCATACTTCATTTTCCTAATTACTTTACTACTACTCAATTTGGTCAATTAAACAATACACCTGAACCAGCTCGGTTAATTTCACGTGATACCTGTTATCTCCCATCAGCAATAGACGAAAGGTAACTTTATTCGTTCGAACTAAAATAAATGGGATGAAATCACATAACAAGGTGTTTTTATGTTTTTATTTATGCTGGATTTGGACCTAAGACCTCAGATATTCAATCATTTCATTGACCACTAGCCTGCATACATTTACATTCTTAATTATTGCATGTTTTGGTTAACTATATAAACACATGACTTAATTATACACCTCATAATCAGTTGAAATAAATTTGAGGTTTTCTGGCTTATTGAAAAAGTTGATACAATAAACATAATTATAGAAGGTGATATTTTAAATGATTAATTTATTTACGTGATGTATTTTTTAGATGCTCAATCAAACATATCGACTATCGTAGATCAAATATCTAAATAAAGTGCACTGAAGAATCTGGAGTATTGGTCAATCATGTGAGTTGAAACTTAAGATCTCAAATTCAAATTCGATGGAGACAAAAAATGCTAGGTGATTCTTCTCATCTCTCCAAACATTAATGGATAAAGTTATATGATATCTGCTGCAGGCGGAAGATGATGCGTATCTGCTGTGAATTAAATCATGATGCACGATATCTGTTGCCGTCAAGAGGTGATACGTATCTCATGAATTCAATCGAGATGCACGATATCTGTATATCTATTGCCGTCAAGAGGTGATACGTATCTCATGAATTTAAGCGAGATGCACGATATCTGTTGCCGACAGAAGGTGATACGCATCTCATGAATTTAATCGAGATGCACAATATTTGTTGCCGACAAGAGGTGATACGTATCCCATTAATTTAATCGAGATGCACGATATTTGTTGCCGACAGAAGATGATACGTATCTCATGAATTTAATCGAGATGCACGATATCTGCTGCCGACAAGAGGTAATATATATCTCATGAATCTAATCGAGATGCCCGATATCTGTTGTCGACAAGAGGTGATACTTATCTCATGAATTCAATCGAGATGCACGATATCTGTTTCTGACAGAAGGTAATACGTATCTCATGAATTTAATCGAGATGCACGATATCTATCCCCGATAGAAGGCGATACGTATCTCATAAATTTAATTGAGATGTACGAAAACCGACCCGAACCCAAAATTAATGGTTATAAGAAAAGTGGGTGGCATATAGCCCCTATAGACTGCACCTTACAGAGTGTCAATTTTGCTCTGAGAAATTTCTACTCATATACTCCATTATTTATTATTGTACTTTTTTGGCGCCGTATACATTGGGGCAAAATCCCATGCTTAATTTTCTTAATTATTTACTTAATTTGGTCAATTAAAAAATCCTTTAAATGGGCATTTATGTTACACTTTCTAGTCCAAAATAATAAAATTTTGCCTCAATATACACCTATTAAGGAAAAGAAGTTAGGAAATAATTTATACCATAAAATTTAAATAATTAAAAACTAAATAAAGTACTACAAATTATAATTTTTCTTTTTTCCAATTGGATTAAAATATATCTCAAAATATTGATAAAATTTGTATTGTTTGACTATAAAAAAATGAAACATATAAAAAGAGGAGGGAAAATTATAAAAATATATTTCCTATTATCTTATTCTTTCAATTCTAGTATTACCTATTATTTTTATTTGCTTGAGCAATGGTATTGCTTTTTGTTTATGATTAGTCTCTTCTTCATTGTTTGATATATTTCACTTGAATCGAAAATCTATCAAAAATAATCTGTCTAATTAAATAAATAAACCCACTTTAACTTTTGTCATCCCACTTGTGTGTGGGAATAATTGAATCACATTTTAAGATCTCATTAACCCTACACATTTTTACTCATTCCATGATATATCATAAAAAGAATATTCTTGAATAAACAATGAGTACCTTACTTTTTCCAATTGCATCATTATTCACAAAGTGATAAAAGTATATGGAGTAGTGAGTACTAGCTTTGACAAATTTCCCTTTTTTACCAAAGACATTACTTTAGTACCCCACATAAAAAGAGTGGACCAACTTTAACAATATACCCGGTGAAATTTCACAAAGTCGAATTTAAAAAAATACAATAGAAGCAGTATAAACAAGTAAATGAGTTTGAAGAGAATACAATATAAGCAATGCAGACAAGTAGTCGAGTTTAGAAAGGATACAATTTAAGCAGTGTAGACAAATAGTCAAATTTGGAAAGGGTACAGTATAAGCAGTGTAGACAAGTAGTCGAGTTTGAAGAGATTACAGTTTAAGCAGTATAGACAAGTAGTCGAGTTTGGAGAAGATACAGTATGAGCAGTGTAGACAAGTAATCGAGTTTGGAAAGGACACAGTATAAACAGTGTAGACAAGTAGTCGAGTTTGGAGAGAATACATATAAGCAGTGTAAACAAGTAGTCAAGTTTGGCGAGAATACAATATAAACAGTGTAGACAAGTAGTCGAGTTTGTAGAAAATATAGTATAAGCAATACAGACAAGTAGTCGAGTTTAGAGAGGATAAACTATAAGCAATGTAGACAAGTAGTCGAGTTTTGAAAAAAATACAATATAAGCAGTGTAGACAAATAGTCGAGTTTGGAGAGGACACAGTATAGATAGATATAATGCACCAACAATAAAATGGCTTCAACTAAACCTTACATAGTCATTAACTAAATTAACATGCAAAAACCAAAAAGTTCAAAACTAAGCCACAACTAGTAGTGGGAAAGGCCACATTAAAAACTACTACTAGTTTTAGAACCTAATTACATACATATTATGATTATAATAGTAATAATTAATAATTAAAACTACTAGGCCCTTTCTCTTTATCTACAAGTTTCAGCTTTGATTTTCTTTAAAGTTATTATCATCATAAACCTTACTAGCAAAAAGAGTTGGATTGATCATTTTCCATTCTCATGATCATGTCACATAACACTGCAAGCATTTGGATTTTCATCACTAAAGAGCTGAGGGGCATGAACCGTAACCGGGTACGGGTTGTGGAACTGGTCGGCTGGATAAACCGGTCCAACTGGTCCGTACATATACGGGTATGGATACCCGAATTGTACTTGTTGCTGCATCAATTGCATTCCATTAGCTACGTTACCACCACCACCACCACCAACGCCAGCGCCTCCGTCTACTGTCTCATCCTTCACCTTACCTTTCCCTTCGCCATTGCCTTCACCGCCTTTACCTTTACCTTTGCCACCACCTTTTCCGTTTTCACCACCACCACCACCGTTATCACCACCGCCTTTCTCTTTCTTCTCTCCGCCTTCCTTCTTAGGCGGGACAATCTCGACTTCCTTCTTCAAATGCTTCTTCAACGTCTCAGCCAACGCCTTCATGTCCATCGACCCGGTCACAGTCACCAAATCCTTTTGCTTGTCTACTTTCATCTCCTTGTACCCTGCACAATCACACCATCAAGCATCAATTGTACTTCCCTCCTATGTTGCTCGGACTCTTCAATAATGTCAACGTGTGCGTGTCGGATTCATCAAAACTAGTGTATTTTTAGAGGATCCGACACGGGTGCGACATCAGAAGTGAAGAGTAAGCGCAACTTAGCTTCCCTCAGTTTCAACTTATTTGTTTAACAAAAACGCTTCATTTCAACTTCATATCGATTCAACTTTTTTCCATTTCTTAGACTCCGTGCACGTGCACGTCAGAACTAGACAAACAAATTGAAACGAAAGAAAACATGAGTCGGAATTTTAGATGATTTGAATCTTTACCTTTGAATTTGGTGACGATTTTGTAGATTTTCTGAATACATCCTTGACAATGGAGATGCAACTTCAACACTGCGGTGGTGATCGGAGGCTGTTAAACAAATCGCAAAACATTACGATATTTAGTAGACATTCATAAAAAAACATCTAACGAATTATCAAAGACGTATATTCCTTGTTCATTCTCGGACAATCACTTATTCACAAACGTAATGCGGAGAAAATAGTTTTCATCTCCTATCTCATCGAAAACCGTTTTGGTCAAATACCTAGCGATAAACTCGTACTTTCCTATTAATAGTAGTAATATTCATTAATAGGATAGGATTAAATTACATAAAAATGAATGATAAAACTCAGAATATATTCAGTAATTTGTCAGATGTCAGTTTTGACTAATCATAACCATAACTGATTAACGTGAAAATCACGTAATTATTTCAAAATTGAAATTTTTACAGATTATTTAAATATTTATGAACAGTTAAGAAACTGCTAAAATACTCATGTGACATCTGGTGCACATGATTTGTACCGTATATTCCGGAGACAAATGAATCAGAAGAAAATTCTATTGTTTTTTTTATTTTAACATATGCTTGGAAATTTGAAAAAAACAAAATATCAAATGCAAAAATAAGACAAAAAGGTATTATCAGAATAATAATGGAAGTATGAAACAGAATAAAAACGACGGAAAAAAAAGGACGAAAACAATAAGACGCGTTTGGCCATAAGAATATTAATTACTACATCCTCTCTCATTTACATGAAACCTTTTGAATTTCGAGATTCAAATAAATCTGTGACATTAATTTTTTACTTATAGCATTTTCATATAGTTTATACATTTATAAAGTTTGTTTCAAAAAAATTTGAAGAGTCTAATGCTATAGACTTTAGAGTCAAAATTAAATCGACTCTCAAAATTCAAACTATGCCATAAATGGAGGGGGTTATTTTCGAATTTTGAAAAATATGTTTACCCATAAAATTTCAAAACTCAACTTCAAGTTGAATTCCCAAATCTTTTAGGAATTTAAAAAACACCGGGAAAATATCATATTTCACTTTGAAGACAAAACTTAATTAAAGTAGTCATAATTTTCATCTAAGTTGCTCGAACACTCCAAAAATGTTGGAGTACCAATATCAGATCCTCCAAATATATACTATTTTTGAATAATCCGACACGCACCCGTAGATATTTTTTAAGAGTACATGCAACTTAAGTTTTCATGACTAAACGCTTGCTTAATTAAAGTAGTCGTAATTTTCATCTAAGTTGCTCCAAAAACATTATCGCACACGTGTCAAATCCTTAAAAAAATATACTCCTACTATTTTTGAGGATGATCTAACACGCAATCATAAACATTTTGAAGAGTATGAGCAACTTAAATTTTCATGGTCAAACGCTTACTAAATTTATCAGTAAATTTTATTTTAATTAAAGTACCTCTTTCTCTTTGGTCTTTTTTTTATCTTCTCCTCCTTTGTTCTCCTTCGAATCCTTTTCCTCCTCCTTCTTCTTCTTCTCTTCTCCTCCGGAGGCGCCATTGTCGCCGCCTCCCTTTCCCTTACCGTCCTTTTTAGGTATCGGAGAAACAAGTTCAACATTCTTGTGTGTTTTCTGTTCAACTTTCTCTCGTAACATCACCGGATCAACTTTACCAATCACAGTTAGTTTCTTCGAATCTATATCGCACGTAACTTTCTCCACACCTATATATAATATACAATCAATAATATCAATACGAAGAAATTGAAAAGGAAGTTTATTGGAATTTCACATTTTGAATGATCAGAGAATACACAGTACACTGAAGAACAGAACAAGCAATTAATATTCACAACTGTCAATTCTTTTGGTTCAATTAAAGCAAAATGCAATAACATTGACAATAATTTTTGTTCAAATTCCGGAAAATATATTTGACCAAAAAACTCACCATTTCTGAAATTTTGACATAAATATGTTTTCCTTAATTGTTTTTTCGCTCCAAATTACTCACAAAAATTCAAAAAACAAACTCCGATAAGTTTTCATGGCCAAACAACTACAATTTTTTTTAATTCAATTGAAACAAAAATGCAGAAATTGAAACACAACATTACCAAAGAGCACAACAACAACAACAACATACTCCCCTCCGTTTAAAAAACAATGAACTACTTTCCTTTTTAGACCGCTTCAATTTTCATTCAATTTATAAAGCAAAATTCACAAAAAATAAGTAAATATAAAGAGACAAAGCACTAACAAAGAGAACAACAACAATAAGTTGATTTTACTCCTAAATTACTCGAAAAAAAGAAAAGAAAAAAAAACTCCAATTTTCAAAACAAAACTATTTTTTTCTTCAAATAATCACACAATATTCATGGTTAATCTTTTTTTTTTTTTTTCAAATAATCACCAGAAAGAAGACCAACAATATATCAATTTTTTGTTCAATTAAATCAAAACATTGAAAAACAATTTTTTTTATTTATTTTGTTATTGATAAATCCAAATGAATATATTAGCCATTATTATTATATACTAGTATATATATATACCTCCAACACTTCGAATGGCTTTGACAACTTTAGTAACACATCCTTCACAATGAAAATCTGATTTCATAACAATGGTTAAGTTTCCATCCTTCTTATTCTCTCCTCCTCCTTCCTTCTTCTTTTCTCCTCCTTCATTCTTCTTATTCTTCTTCTACAAATCAACCAAAAAAAAAAAAAATTATGAAGAAATCGTTCAGTAACCATACACTAGTAAAATAATTGAGCATTGGCCACTGCAGAAGGATGACACGCACAAACAAATCGAGAAATAATTCAGTAATTTGCAATGGCCCCTGTTCAAGGATAACACAATAACAACAACAACAACAAGTAGTGGTGTTATGTTTCAAAGATACACCCACAAATTGAAAAAATGGTTCAGTAGGAAGAAAATACAGTAGTAAACAAATCAAACAATGTCCCCTATTTAAGAATAACACACAACAACAGCAACAAGAAGTAGTGGCGTTGTGTTTCAAAGATGACACGTACAATAGTGGTAAACAATTCGAGACACACAACAGCAAAAACAATAGCAACAACTAATGTTGTGGTTCAAGGATGACAAGCACAAATCGAAAATTAATTCAATAAACAGAAAATTGTTAACAAAATCGAACAATGACCAAGGATGACACAACAAAAACAACAAGTAGTGGTGTTGTGTTTCATACACAAATCGAGAAATGGTTCAGTAAATAAAAGTAGTGGTAAACAAATTGCAACAAGTAGTGGTGTTGTGTTTGAAAAATCACACGCACAAATTGAGAAAGGATGACACACAACAATAACATATAGTGTTGTATTTCAAAGATGACACGCACAAATCGAGAAATGATTCTGTACACAAGAAAATGTATATAGAATCACTAGTTATTTTTTGTTCATACCTCACCCATTTGTGTGGTAATATTTGTACGAAGTTTCTGGAATTTAGAAAATGGAATTTGTACAGAGTGGGAAAATGGAATGGGTAGTGAGAATTTATATAGCAGTTGGGGTGGGAGGGGTGGGTTGGGGTGGTGGGGTGGAGTGGGGGTGGGGTGGGGGTGGGGGGTGAAGAAGGGTAGTTGTGTTATGTGTATGTGCGAGAGAAGTGGAGAGTGGACCGTGTGGTACAGTGAGCTGTCAAATGGAAATGTGTGTGAGATGATGATGTGTTAAGCATACATGCATGTTATGGCATCATCATCATACCACTTTATGGAGTAGCGGAGATTTTTCACCAAGCGTGAATATACGAACTAATCCAAGGGGTTCAGTATTTACTATATATACATAAAAAATAATTATGATCATGTATATATAATATAATTTTCAGTCGAAGGAGGTTCGAATAAACCCCCTAAATTAAGTGTAGCTCCGCCCCTTACTTTATATATGGTGGAGGAAAATCCTAAGGTTTCGTTTAGTTCGGAAAGATTTATTTCAAAATAAATAATTTTGAGATTAACTATTTTGAAATTAGTTATTCTACAATATATATGAGATAATTTATTCCATCACTATGGTATAAATAATGGAATAAATAATTTCAGAACGAAATTATACTTCCAATCAAATGCAGAATAAAATAATCCTAAATTTTATTTCGATATTATTATATTTTATAGCTCACACCAAACAACCCCTAAGGGTAGTATAGAAATTTTTGCTCTAGATTTTTTTCTTCTGGTGTTCACTGTTAAAATTGGAATTTAATTAATCTGAATTTCCTAACGCTCTAGCATTTTCTACCAAAACTCTTTTCATAGCAAAGATTCAGAATCGAACCTCTAACAAATAAAGCCGTCAATATGGGTCAAGCCTATTGGGCCGGCCCAACCCGGCCTCTAATTTGATGGAGTTGAGCTTTAATTTTTGAAGCCCATTTAGGAACAAGGCTTTTTAGTCCGGCCCGGATAAGCCTGTGGCTCGTAAGGCTTGAGCAATGTGGGTTAGGCTAGCCCATGGGCCGGCCCGTAAGTCAAATACATGCAACTATTTAGATTGCTTATTAGTATTTTTATTTGGTTCAAAGGATATCATGCAAAAAAGTTATTTAATTTCGCAATTAAGAGTATTTTGGGGGGCTGTTGGAGACTTGATTAACAAGTATTAACACTATGCAATATTATCTGGTAATATTTATGTTTATTAACATTCTAAAATTAAATTATAAAATATTACTTTTTAGAAAGTAGGCTGACCCATGAGGCCCGCAACCCACAAAGTAATGCTGTGGGTTTGGTGTTTTTTGTCCCATCATTTTGATGGGTCAGCTCAACCTGGCCCGTCAAACTCAAAGCCCGTGTGGGCTAGTGCGGATGGACTGGGCCAACCCGTATTGATAGCTCTGTTAACAAATAGTTATTTAACTTTGATATCATATTAATTGATTATCCTTTTTGTCTAATTATTAAATTAATTATTACTTTAATGTAATTTAATTTGTGATATCTTCATTATGAATGGAAATAAATTGATTAGGTAGAGATAGAATACACTAATTGCCTCTTAAATTTGTTAATAGAACTTTATTGAAGGGAAGAAAGGCTAAGGTTTACAATATAATCTGAAAAGCATAAAACTAACTAAAACAAGAGTAGGCTATATATACATAGCCAATAACCTAAAGGTCCATAAACTAAAGGCCCAATAACATATGGGCTAACATCCCCCCTCAAACTCACAATGCAACAGCAATAAGCATTGAGAGTTTGTCACACAAAAAACGAAATCGAGATGCCGACTGAGCCTTCGTAAAAAGGTCAGCAATCTGCAAAGACGATGGAACAAAAGGAAGCGATATGGTCCCGAGCTGTAAATGATGACGGGTGAAGTGACAATCAATCTCAATGTGCTTCGTACGCTCATGAAAGACAGAATTCTTTGCAATTTGTACCGCACTTTTGTTATCACAATGCAGGGGAGTAGGCATAGAAATGTGAACCCCCATATCTGCAAGAAGCCAACGTAACCAAATAATCTCACATGTAGTCACAGCCATAGCACGATACTCAGCCTCCGTGGAAGATCTAGAGACAACATCTTGTTTCTTGCTCTTCCACGAGATTAAAGAGTCTCCAAGAAACACACAAAAACCAGTGGTGGATTTACGATCATTGCGATCTCCATCCCAATCAGCATCACTATAGGCTCGCAACTCGAGAGATGACGTCGAGGGAAACAAGAGATTCTAAAACTGAGTGCCACGAAGATACCTTAGAATACGAAGTACAGCTCCCCAGTGCACAGAAGTAGGAGCAGTAACAAACTGGCTAACAACATGAACTGCATGTGCTATATCTGGACGAGTAACCGTAAGGTAAACCAAACTACCCACAATAGTCCGATAAAGACTCGGATCTGATAATGGAACACCATCACTAGGAGAGTAACGTGCATTGATTTCAAGGGGAGTATCTACAGTCCTGTTGTCAGAAAGACGCGCCCGTGTAAACAAGTCAGATATATACTTAGTCTGAGAAAGAAGATACCCTTTCTTAGACTGAGCCACCTCAATACCCAGAAAATAACGCAGCAAGCCCAAGTCCTTCATTGCAAATCGATGAGCCAAATCATGCTTCAATAACTTAATACCACTATGATCATCACCAGTAATAATCATATCATCTACATATAAGGACAATAGAATTCGCCCTGCACTTGTACATCTAACAAACAATGCTGAATCATGGTTACTCGGGACAAATCCAAGGGAAGTAATAACAGTGGAGAATTTCTCAAACCAAGCACGAGGGGCTTGTTTGAGACCATATAAAGCTTTTCGAAGCCGACAAACTTCACCTGGCTGGTGGTCAATACCTGGGGGAGGAGTCATATAAACTTCCGCGTGGAGATCACCATTCAAAAAAGCATTCTTGACATCCATCTGAAATATCTTCCACTGTCGAACGGATGCAACAGCAATCATAGTGCGAACAGTCGTCATCTTTGCTACGGGGGAAAAAGTCTCCTCATAATCCATACCATATTGTTGTGAATACCCTTTTGCCACAAGTCTTGCCTTGTATCGCTCAACAGACCCATCAGATTTTGTTTTTATCTTATACACCCATCGACAACCAATCGCATGCTTACCAGGTGGGAGAGTAACCAAATCCCATGTATGTGTATGATGAAGAGCAGCAAGTTCCTCAGCCATAGCATTCTGCCAAAGAGGATCAGACACAGCCTCTCTATACGACTCAGGTTCAGACAAATGATGTATGTTTGCAATAAAGGAAGCAAATGAGGCTGAATATGTAGAATAGTAAAAATCTGGCAGTTTGGTGGACTTACAAGGTCGAGTAGACCTCCTCAGAGGTGGTGGGTCTCCAGTCTCAACAGTCGAAGGAGCAGACTCAGGCACAGGCGAGGCTGAAGCACTATCAGGTGGCACACCAGATGGCATGGATGAATCCGGAACTGGAACCTCTATGTCAATCCCAAAGGGATCAATAAGCCGAATATCTGACTTTGTCACATCATGGGTTTTAGCTGGAATGGAATAAAAAGGAATATGTTCCAAAAAAGTGACATGTCGTGAAACATATAATTTCTGACTTACAGGATCATAGCAACGATATCCTTTTTGTCCAATACCATACCCCAAAAACACACATATAGCTGATTTTGACCCTAACTTATTTCGTTCAACATGAGGACGAAGAACAAAGCAAGTACATCCAAAAACTCGTAATGCAGAATAATTCGGCGGGTGACCATATAGTTTCTCAAACGGAGACATCCCTGAAGTCAATGCAGTAGGAATACGATTAATCACATATACAGCAGTTAGAACTGCTTCTCCCCAAAAAATACTAGGAACCTCTGCAGACAAAAGTAAAGAGCGTGCTGTCTCAACAATATGACGATGTTTTCTTTCTGCCAGACCGTTCTGCTCAGGAGTGTCGGTACAAGATGACTGGTGTATGGTACCATCAGAGGCAAGTAACTGAGTGAAGTCATTAGAGGTATATTCACCCCCTAAGTCACACCTGAAACACTTTATCACAGCCGAATGTTGTGTTTTAACAAGGGCTCTAAAGTTGTTGTAAATGCCAAAGAAATCAGATCTGCGTTTCATAAGATACACCCAGGTATAACGAGTATAGTCATCTATAAACGAAACATAATAGGTCGATCCACCCTTAGTGGATACTGGCGCTGGTCCCCATACATCAGAATGAATAATATCAAAAGGAGCAACAGAATAAGACACACTTTTATTAAACGGTAAGGCAGAAAATTTTGCCAGTTTACAACCACTACAATCTGAAATATCACTAGTGTTCACATGACCCAAAGCACCACTAGAGACCAAAAAACGTAAACGTGAAACTGACACATGTCCTAATCTGGAATGCCAAAGATAAAACTGAGAAGACAAAGGACTCAAACGAAAAGAAGATAAATCTATGCTAGAGGCAGCAACTACAGACACTTTGAGATTCTCCAAGACATAGAGTTCCCCCAACCTACGGCCGGTCCCAATCACCCTCTGAGTGTGTTGGTCCTGTATAACACAAACAGAATCAGAAAAAAACACCCAATTACCAGCCTTACACAACTGACTGACCGAAACAAGATTTAAAGCAAGTTTGGGAATGTAATAAACATCAGAGAGGACAATGTGAGGGGTAGTAACAGAACCAACACCCTCGACTGACATAGGTACAGCACTCGCGGACATAACAGAGATTGGTGAAATGGGTGACAAAGAACCAAACGATGACAAATGAGGGGACATGTGATGAGACGCACCAGAATCCAATATCCACAAGGAGGAAGGAATACCTGAGGTACTAGAAGAAACTGAACCCAAATGAGACATAGATGCTGACATGGCCGTAGGATTAGAAACGAAGAACTGTCTGAACTGTTCGAAAACCTGGGGATCCAACGTAGAAGGTGGCATAGTGCTAACAGACTCAACATCTACAGATGGTGCAGCAGCAGCGAACTGTGGAGGACGAGATGACCACGGAGGAGCACCAGATGGGCGTGACGGATACTTTTGCTGCCCATATTTCTGTTGCTGCCCAGATTGAGGCTGTTTGACCTTGTTAAGTAACAACGGACACTGAGCCTTCCAATGATTTTTCTGTTTGCAGAATGCACACTCATCAAATGCAACTTTAGGAGATTGTCGAGTCTGAGTACGTGGTGGCCTAGACTGATCAGTTGAAGCAGCAAACACGACAGGAGTAGTAGTTACTTTAGACCCTTTATCCACTTGAGACTTGATACGAGTCTCCTCTGTAATCAGTTCATGAACCACAGAATCAACAGTAGGGAGGGGAGATCGATGAAGGATTGTTCCACGTAGGCCCTCAAAGTCAGAACGTAGTGCCATCAAAAACTGAACCAAGCGTTGCTCTTCCCGTCTAGCAATGTACGGCCCAAAACCTTTTAACTCTGCAGATTCAGTAAGTGCCAATTGATCCCACAAATCCGACATGGCAACATAAAAATCTTGAATACTGAGATCATGCTGTTGAAGAGCACGGATATCATACTCCAACTGGTACTGCTTAGCAAAATTAGACTGAGTGTACAGTCTTTCCAAATGATCCCAGACCTCCTTTGCTGTGTTATACTTAGCCAATTGCATACCAATTGACTGAGTTACAGAATTGTTGATCCAAGTGATAATCTTGGAGTTATTAGTTTCCCATAAGTCCACCAACAAATCAAAATTTTCAGTTTTATCATCGATAGGTCTTGGTTTTACTCCAGTGATATAACCCCACATATTCTTCCCACGAAGAAAATTCTTCATGACATAACTCCAATATGCATAGTTCTTACCATCTAATTGAGTACTAATGGACTGGAGAGAATCATCCTTTCCAGTCATTGTAAACACAGCAACACACAAACAATTCAAAAAACAAAAAGATGCAAAACCCTAGGTTGAACAATTCCGAACGAACAACAATGGCAGCAAGCAAAAGAACGAAAGACGAACAATACCAGACAGCAAACGAAGACAGCAACGAATCAATCCAACCAAAAAAACCCAACGAAAATAGCAAACGAATACAACAGCACCTCAAAACTGATACCTACTGAGCTAGTTCGATCCGCGCAGTAGGTGCCTGCTACAAAATCTTCAACCAACAAATCAAAGGACATGGATCGAACTAGCTCTGATACCATGTTAATAGAACTTTATTGAAGGGAAGAAAGGCTAAGGTTTACAATATAATCTGAAAAGCATAAAACTAACTAAAACAAGAGTAGGCTATATATACATAGCCAATAACCTAAAGGTCCATAAACTAAAGGCCCAATAACATATGGGCTAACAAAATTTATGAGAAGATGTAATTTAGACATTTAAACCATGATTTATTTATCGGGCATGTAAAGTGTATTTATTAGACAATTTTGACAAAAAAAAATTGAAAAATTTTCGTATGTGTTTTAAGTGTTTGTTATATTGATAAATTTAACACATAAAATATACCATTTACTTTAATTATATGCATTTATCTCAATAAGTTACGAAATCTCAGATAAGTTTAGCATTATAAGAATATCATTTTTAGTTCAATTTTTGATCCGTTTTTTTTGCGTGTTCTTAAAAGCCCCGTAGCGTACCTAGGTTAACCAATAAAAGCATGTCACCTCCTTCCATCAACCTCAATAAGTCGCAAAATCTTAGGTTTGTTCCAATTGAGAATAACATGTATAATTAATGAAGATGACATATGTCATATGATTAACTTATTTACATAACGAACATATTGAGAATCAAGGGCGGAGCCACCTTTCATCCAGGGGGTCGTCTGAATTTCCTTCGACGAAAAATTATATTATTTTACATGATTAAATTTTTTTTTTACGTATATATAGTAGATGCTGAACCCTATTCGACTTGTTCGCATGTTTACTTCTGAACCTCTCGATGAAAAAACTGACTTCGCCACTGATGAAAACATGCATAAAGTTTTTTCAAAATCTGAACTGATGATATTCGACAAGATCACATGATGATGCACTTTTCTACTCAAATGAAACGAACTATAACTCAAACGTCTAAATGAAATTTAGGGATCGTTTGGTAGAGCGTGTTAAAAAAATTAATGCTTGCATTAGCTTTGTGTATTACTAATACCTTGTTTGATATACCTTTGCATCCTATGTATTACTAATGCTTGCATTAGTTCTACTACACTCTATTTGGTACTCCCTCCGTTTCAAATTACATGTCCCAAATTTTTTAAATTAATGTCTCATTTTACTTGTTTTTTTCATTAATCAAGAAGAGACAATTTTTTTTTTCATGTTTTACCCTTTGCATTAATTACTTTTCTTTAAATTAAAATATAAAAATCATTTAATAGGGGTACTATGGTAAACTAGCCATGTTAGTTATTATTGAGTTAATACATAAAAATAACCCTAAACTTGACACCATTTTATAACTTTGACCTTAAACTTTGATAGTGCACAAATATTACCTTTAACTATTCAAAACCTGAACAAATATGACCTCCAATTCTGCAATCCCCATGCGTGAGTTTCACTCGCGCCTACGTGGAAAGGTAATCCAATCACATGGTGTCACGTCGTTAAAAAGGCTAACTTGGAGGGAGGTCATATTTTTGCAGTTTTGAATAGTTAAAGGTCATATTTGTGCACTGTCAAAGTTTTACTTTTTGTGTTAAAACAACATTTTTTTTTTAAATTATTATTATTATTATTATTATTATTATTATTATTATTATTTTAATTTATTTGTATAGCAGCAGCACCTAATTTTTTTTTATTAAAAAAAAAATAATCACTAACAGGTATCGAACCCGATTATTATTATTATTATTTATTTATTTATTTATTTATTTCTATAGCAGCAACACCTAACTTTTTTTTTATTAAAAAAAAAAAGGATAGCCACTAGCAAGTATCGAACCCGATTATTATTATTATTATATTTTTTTTTATTTCTATAGCAGCAGCATCTAGTTTTTTTTATTAAAAAAAAAAAATAGCCACTAGCAGGGATCAAACCCACGCAGTAGACTGAAGGAAGCGCCCAAGAAGAGCAAATAACACCACTGGGCTATATAAGTGCCTTGTTTCATGTGGTTCAACATTTATATACGTACATAAATATAGATTTTCTACCTTATATCTACAACATAATTTTTTTACCGAGGGGGTTAAGGTGAACCCCATGGCAACCACGTAGGTCCGCCTCTGTGTTAATTTAATAACATTTTAATAACGTTAATTTAATCTACTACTACAACTGTCCTTAATAACGTTAATTTAATGACGTTTTATTAAAATTATAATTTTTTATTATTAGTATAGTTTGATATTTAAATAAATTATATTTAGATATATTATATAACTTAAATTCGCGTTCAGCTTTATAATATACATACATACTGCACGATTTTTTCGTATGATGCTGACCCACCTAATTAATAAATCTTTAATATTGGTCTTTTTCCGCAATGACGAAGGAAATTAGATGTCATTTTCATCTTTGAGCCGAAAATAATGCAAAAAAAAATAGTGAAAAGTCATTTAAATATATAAAAAGAAATTAGTAAGGGCATAATAGTCATTTTATCAGTTTTTTTTACTGTTGGAACGCTCCCATTTCAAGCTGGACGCGCCCAATTTTGCGTGTTAAACACGCGTTTTGCCACGTCGGATTGGAGGTCATATTTGTGCAGTTTTGAATAGTTAAAGGTCATATTTGTGCACTGTCAAAGTTTAAGGTCAAAGTTATAAAATAGTGTCAAGTTTAGGGTCATTTTTATGTATTAACTCTTTATTATTTTTCTTAATCAATGTGCCACCTCAATTTGGAACTGGTAATTTGGGACGGATAATTTAGAACGGAGAGGAGTATTAAGGAGTGTATTACTAATGCATAGATATCCGTGGTATTGGAAATGTAGTGGAGTTTAATACATGCATTAGTGTGGTAAAAGCCATAATTGTTCCTCGAAATCTTTTCCACATCATTTTTATCGTATTTATGGAGAATATTTTTGTAAAAATATATATATATTTTTAAATTATGCAATTCGTGTTGTTTTTAATACACCAAATCAAACACTACATAAGAAAAAAGAAAGAATAACTTACGCAAGCATTATTAATACAAGTATTACTATATACATAATATTTTGTATTAATCTTATACACCCTACCAAACGACCCTCTTACTATCAAATCGAAGGGGTTATCGATGTATTAGGATGAATGGGCTTGGGTAAATAGAAGGAAACTTCGGGTTTGTAATTATTTGTGGGCCGGGTTAGATTAGTGGGGAGGTCTTTTCTTTTGGGCCTTTTTAGGGTTTTTATCACTTTTTGTACCTTTGTATACATGTTAGCTGTAAAGAATAAATGGTCCACCAAAAGTCATTCATTAAAAGTCCACCTTTATAATTTAAATAAATTAAATCAATATTGTTACATTTTCTAGAGTAGGATAGAAGAAGTTTCTTTTATGATTTTCAAGGTATCCTCACAGCCGGCAGCCGCCGTGAGACTAATTCTTCATTCCTCTGTCAGCGCACTAAGTGGTAGGAAACTGGCCACAGAGTTTGCTCCATTCGCCAGAAGTGGGGATAAAAGAAGTTTCACTATTCTTAATAGAAATATATTACAAAATTCAATATGTCAAGACTTTCTTTTTTATTTCGCTAGTTGATATCGTACTAAGGAGGTGTGCAACGGCGGATCAAGTATTTAAGGACAGTGGATGCTTAAAAAATTTAGAAACCGAAAAAAAAAATTCACCTCAATGAGATTTGAACCCAAGGCATCTTTAGTAGAGAACCTTAAAGTCAACCTAAATGCCAATCCACCCAACCAACTTTTATTTTAGTGAGTGCTTTTATATATTATACACCTATTTTCGTATACTTTCTATGTAATTTTACTTATTTTACGTCGAGTTTAGTGGGTGTCGGAGCACCCCACATATATATGTAGGTCTGCCCCTGGAGGTGTGAGACACTGGTTATGGATGATTTTAGACGGGATAGAGGTAGATCGAAAAATATTGGATAGAGATAATTACGCATGATTTGGAGCAGTTACAACTTACGGAGGACAAGACCTATTGATAATAAGGTGTGAAGGATGCGGATTAGGTTAGAGGGTTAGGGGATAGGAGTGCATCGGTAGTAGTAAGGGAGGGTAAGTGATGTATATGATTTCGAATAGACAGTTTACAGCATTATCTTGTGACTGTATTGTTTCCTATATTAGCTAGCAGTGTTAGTTTATTTTGCATATAATATTAGTTTATAGGCATTTACGTTTTGTGTTTGTTATACTGTTATCAGTTCTAAGCCGGGGTCCATCGAAAACAGCGTCTCTACTTCACCTGAGGTAGTGATATGATCTGCGTACACTCTATCCTCCCCGAACCCCACTATATGGAAATACATTGAATATGTAATTGTTGCTGTTGCTATTCACGTATACCTCTATTACTCTTTAAAAGATTTTCGCCTCAGATAAATTATCCACCTCGCAATGTCCCGCCTCCTTCTAGTTCTAGGTAGAAGAATTTTCTTTTTTCTTTATTAAATTTTTTATTTTGGGTGCTTCGTTATTCTTTCTTTATCTTTCGAAAGAATGACGACGTCTTTTTTTTTTAGGCCAAAGTCATCGACAAACACTCAAACTTGTTGCGAAAATTCACTTAGACCACTCAATTAAGGCCTGTTCCTATCAGACCCCTACCCCCCCACCCCCCGCGAATTTTGTTCCAATTGGGTATTTTTTTCCTATCAACAAAAAGTTCAAAGTGTGTGTTGCACATACGCGATGACGTGGCAAAATGAGCTAATTGAAAGCTGACACGTGACATTGTGGGTCATATAATTATTAAAAAATAATTATAATTTTTTTTAAAAAAAGTATATAAAAATATCTTGAGGAAATTATTAAAAAATAATTCTAAAATTGTTTAAAAAATAAAAATAAAAAACAGATTATTTTAAAAAAATGAAATAAATTATTACAATTTCATTTTTTTTAAAAATAATTATTAAAAAAATTGTAAATTTTTTTTTAAAATGAAAATAAAAAATGGCTTTGAGGATATAAATTATGAAAAAATAATTATTAAATTATTTTAAAAAATGAAAAAATTTTAAAAAAGAAATAAATTATTAAAAAATAAAAAAATAATTATTAAAAAAAATTATAAAACTTTTTAAAATAAAAATAAAAAATGGCATTGAGGATCCAAATTATGAAAAAATAATTATAAAATTAGTTGAAAAATAAAAATAAAAAACTGATTATTTGAAAAAAATTATAATTTTTTTCAAAAAATGAAATAAATTATTAAAAAATTATTTTTAAAAAATATAATTATTAAAAAAAATTATAATTTTTTATAAAAATTAAAATAAAAAATGGAATTGAGGATATAAATTATGAAAAAATAATTATAAAAATATTTTTTAAAAAAATTGATTGTTTAAAAAAATTATAAATTATTTAAAAAATGAAATAAATTATTAAAAAATTATTTAAAAAATAAAAAATTAATTATTATAATAAATTATAAAATTTTTTAAAATGAAAATAAAAAATGGCATTGAGGATCCAAATTATGAAAAAATAATTATAAAATTATTTAAAAATTAAAAATAAAAAATAATTATTAAAAAGAAATTTTAATTTTTTTTAAAAGATTCAAATAAAAAATAGATTTTTTTTTTAAATTAAGTTTTACTAAAAAAAAAAAAATGGGGCCCTATAATATTTTTTGGGGCCTTTAGTGTTTAAAAAAAAAACATTGTTTTTAAAAAAATTTTGGGGCCCTCAATGCCACTTGACATTTTTTTATTCGTAAATTATTAAAAAAAAAATGCTCCTCACGTGCCTCCCACGATGGCACTGCATGTGCAGTGCCACATAGGCAAAAAATGTCCAATTGGAACAAAATTCGGGGGGTTTAGGGGTCTGATAGGAACAAGCCTTAGTTTAGGAGTCTAAGTGAATTTTTGCAATAAGTTTGAGTGTCTATCGATGCCTTTGACTTTTTTTTTTTATATATGTTGAGTGTTGACTACATGTTTGTGTCATGTGTGTATGTCAAAAGGAAATTAAAGGGGAAAGAGGATGCTAGCTATAAAGTGAACATTTTTTGGGGAGCTAATAGCAATTTGAATCTCTCAATTGGTAAATGCTAATTTTGGTAGTTTTGATATTAGTATATTTAAATTTTATTAATTTACTTTCAAAGCGTCATAAATATATCACAAGTATTCCTACTACTATTTAATTAATTACACATGTATATGTTAAATTTATGATGTTACTCCACATATATTTTATTTAAACAAACAAGAAGTTAATAACAAAAACCAAGTAATAGTTGAGGAAGCAAGTAGCCCAAGGAAATAAAGGAACCATCAAAGGCTGTGGTGTAGAGTGTGCGACTCTTTCTACTTAATGTGGATCTTATTTTGATTTTTGGATATAAAAAAAATCTTCAATAGAAAGGATTTTCTTCGAATAGACTCTAAATAACACGAATTCAAGCTAATTCAGCTTCAATACGAATATTGAATTCGAATGAAACTTTTTAACAAACAAGGAAAAGCAAAAACAACAAGATATGTAGTGTAGGGGTGGACCTATGCCCATCTTTTTGGTGCTCCTACACTTGTTAAATTCGAGACAGATTAGGTATAATTATATAAAAAAAATGTATAAAAGTTGGTATAAGACTTAGAAAAACACACAATAAATCAAGAAAATAGCTGGATACTTTAATTTTCAAACAAAACCTTAAAAGCTTTGAACAATAATATGTGTGTTCGAATCTCCTGAGCACCCACGACCCCTAAATTCTAGGTCCGCCACTGACGTAGTAAAACCTCGCAAATGAGGTCCTAAAAGAGTAAAGTCTATGCAGATCTTTTCATTACTACGTAAAAGATAGAAAAACTCTTTCCGATAGATCTCCGTTAACAAACAAGGAGAAGCACCAAGCAAATTTATTATTATAAGAAAAAATTGAATAAAACAAGGAAGGGAGTTTCGTGTTATTTTCTTAGAAGTCCTATGACCATATATTATGTATTTTTTTCTTCTCTTATGAAAGTCTGTCTGGTTATTTTCATTGAATCACAAAAGGGAATAAATAAATTTAAAAAGTGAAAAGACAAGAATGGGACTTTCCTGTTATTTTCTTTGAAAAGCATTTGGAATCCTAGAAATTTATTTTAGTAGCTTTTTGATCAAAGATTCTAAATATTTTCTTTTTTTTTCGATTTATTAGAATTTATGAAAATGAAATTGAAAATAAAAATTATGTTCGATTATATTTTTCTGCTAAGTAGAGAACAAAACACTTTGATTGTAGGAAATTTATGAAAATGAAGTTGCAAAACAAAAATTTAGAATTCAATTGCTGAATAATCAAATATTGATTTTCGAAGAAGCTGAATAATCAAATATTTATTTTCGAAGAAGCCGAATAATTCTTGTGGTCAAACGGCTTGATCATCTAATGTGATTGCGGAATTAATTGAATTTAATTGGACAAAAAACGATTTGCAGTCGAATGATTAATTTCATCAATGGTTAATTAATTTTTACTTTGTTGTGCTAAGTTATTATACTTTTTTGTTGGTAATAGAAAATTACTCAGTTTTATCAAATATCATGAAGATCACTAAATTGTTTTTTATTTAATAAAAGTTAGTTAACTTTAAATCTTTAATAGAGTATCACAAAAATCACTATAAGGAAAGCTTAAGAGCCCGTTTGGATAGGATTAAAAAAATTACTTTTTAGCTTAAGTGATTAAAAGCTTAAAATAAGTGCTTTTAAATTAAGCAGATAAGTGTTTGGATAGAAGTGCTGAAACTGAAAAAAAATTATTGATGTGTTTGATAAACAAGTGTTGTCAATCACTTTTTTGTTGTCAAAATGACTTAAATATCCTTAAAATTGTTAACATATAATAACGTGAATTATTTATGATTTTTAATTCTAATACTTCAAAAATAATTCTATTTAAATACACTTTCAACATAAAGTGATTATGCCAGGTCAATTTATAAATATAAGTTATTTTTTTATTTTTAAATATTAAAAAATAAAAATTTAAAGATATTTTTAATATAAATATAGTATTATATTGTAATATTGCAAGCTTGTAAACAACATAAAATTTTTAGGAATGAAACAAACTGTTAAAAAGATTAATTTTTTAAATTTAAATAACATGCAGAGATTCTATATGAACGGACAGAGAAGAACTTACCACTCGATTTGACGATAAATTTTTTGAGTGTTTTCTTATGTAAAGATGGATTCTTTGAAAATAAAGGAGAAAGATGAACAGAAAACTGAAGGGAAAAAATGAAAAAAAGCCGCAGAAAGAAAAAGAAAGAAAAATCGATAAGGGCTACAAAGTTTAGGGTATTATTGAAATTAGAAGAAAATATAAGGGATAAAAAGGTAAATGTGTTGATCAAACCTAAAAAATTTTAATTTAAAAAGTAAAAAGCTATGGGTATTCAGCTTCTCAATTTTTGCTTTTTTAATCCACTTTTAGCCTTTTTTAAGCTCTTTTTAATTTTACAAAAAAACTAAAAAAGTTAAAAAAGTGATTAAAATCTAGTTTGACCAGATTTTAATTTTATCCAAACAACCTCTAAATGGATTTCCAATAAGGAAATTTTAATGTGGCAGATTTTTCTTCGTTTGTCGAGGGTATCAAAAATAAATCTACTGAATAAAGCTGTATTAAAACAAAGGGATTAATGTAATCTAGTTGAATTTATTTATAAACTCTATTTTAACGGGATTGGAGGTTTTCAGGAAGTATAGCATAGCGGGTACATTTAGCACATCGAGTTGCCCTTTTTTGGGCTTTCAAGAAATCGTAGCCAAAAACTACAAGCACAAACAAACACAAAAAAAAAAAAAAAACCGGACAAACAACATAAATTCCGACAATGTGAAGTTTAATTACAAAAAATTTCGACATTTTACATAATTACTGAAAATATCGATTTTGGATTAAGATACATAATTAGCTCCCGATATATCCAATGAGGATACATTTTTTGCTTTGTAAATATTCATAATTAGCTCCCGATATACCCAATGAAGATACATACTTTGTAAGAATGAAAATTTATATAAATATAGAAAGTTAAGATGTATGTTTATGCTATTTTTCTGAAAGAAAATTGTTGTGGGCCTTTACAAGGCGTGGTTCATATTGTTGTTTGTTTTGGGCAATGTTAGAGAATGGGCTTTTAAAAGTAACATCATAAGTCCAAAAGCCCAACACCAGCAAGACCAAATTTAAACTTATGTGAAAAGATTAGTCATAGTTGTCCATGGTGTGATACAAAAGTTAAATATTAGTTAGTATGAATGTATATTTGATTTTGCACACCTTCTGACAAATTTCTATCTCCGCCACTCACTCTGTGATTTCACAAGTGAAATTTACGAAGAATAAAATGTATGCGGCCTTATTCTTACTTTGCGGGATAGAAAAATTGTTCCCTAATTCTCCTCAATTTCAATAAGTAAACTAGACCACATCTAACATTCAGTTAGAATCAAATTTTTGAACCTTCTATAGGAGTACGTAATAAGCAGGACTTATACAGTTCTCAATATCTTACCATAGTGAAAGCTAAGCCTATATTTGCAGGATGCTTGTATTAGGGAAATTGATCTCACTTCTATGGAGCATTTCTCAATCAAGAAGTTATATGTTGCTATGAGAGGTACTTAACAGAAAGTTCAATGGAAAAGTCTCATATGCAATAATCCTGGCTCACCTAAGTGGATTTTCATACTACGACTGGCAACTCTGAAAAGGCTTCACACTAGGGACAGACTTGTTGCCCCTATGCCAGTGAAACATGGTCCAAAATGTTGCTATGGTTAGGTGTTACAAGGCAAGTGATGCCAGAATGGGCCTGTGTTGCTACCAAGGGAAGGGGAGCCTCAGCAACGTATATAGGATGTGCTTGGCAGCTGCTGTATACCAGGTATGGATCAAGAGAAACCGAAGAATTTTTCAATTGAAGAGTAATCCAACAAATTATTTGTACCTTATTTGTACTTTGCGGGATAAAAGAGATTGTTTCATATTCTCCTCAATGAGAATTAGCAAAATAGACATACACATCTAATATTCACAGTTAGAATGAGAAGTTCTCAACCTTCTAAGTACTCAACAAGTAGGCCTTTTAGTCAGACAGAAGAAAATCAACGGACATCCCAGCAATTATACTAGTACTAGTACTTCTAGAAAAGATTCTAAACACTTACCAGAAAATTGTTCACAGAACAATGCAAGCATTTGGATTTTCATCACTGAACAACTCTGTAGCACGATACAAATGATCTCCGGTCACCGTTCTGCTTCTCGGGTAAACAATGCCGCTGCCTCCACCTCCGTCATTCACCATCAAAATTTCGACGTTCTTTCTCAGGTGATACCTCAGTGATTCTGCCAAGGATTTCACATCAATTGTCCCAGTTACTGTCACCAAATTGTTTTCCCAGTCCATTTTCATGTTCCTGCACCCTGTATTAGAGCCATTTGGTCATCAAATCTACGCCGACAACACAACAACATATCCCGTGTAATCAAATAAAGTGAGATTTGGGGAGAATAGAGTGTACGTATATAGACCTCACCCCTACCTCTTGGAGGGAGATAGAGAGGTTTTCGAAAGACCCTCGAGTCTAGTGAAGCAAATCAATGTAGTAATGGATCATCAAATCTTTGATTGAATGAATAGTTACTGTTACTAAATTGTTTTCCCAATACATTTTCATGTTCCTGCATTCTGTATTAGAGCCATTTGATCATCAAATCTATGATGATTGCAACAACAACATACCCCGTGTAATCACATAAAGTGAGGTTTGGGGCGAATAGAGTGTGGATATCCAGACCTTACCCCTACCTCTTGGAGGGAGATAGAGAGGTTGTTCTCGGAAGACCCCGGCTCAAGTAAAGCAAATCAACGTAATAATGGATCATCAAATTTACGATGACAACAACAACTATATATGCCGTGAAATCCAATAAAGTGAGAATTGGGGAGACCGGAGTGTATGTACATAGACCTTACCCCTACCTCTTGGAGGGAGATATAGAGGTTGTTTTCAAAAGATCCTTGACTCAAGTGAAGCAAATAAACGTACTAATGGATCATCAAATCTACAATAACATATCACCTGAACCCCCAAAAACTGAGATTTTGGGGAGAATAGAGTTTAAGCACACCTTACCCCTACCTGAGATAGAGAGGATGTTTTCGAAAGATGCAAATAAACGTTGTAATGGATCATCAAATCTACAATAACATACCCCGTGAAATCTCATAAAGTGAGATTTTGGAGAGAATCGAGTGTATGTAGACCTTACCCCGACCTCTTGGAAGGAGATAGAGAGGTTGCTTTTGAAAGCCCCTCGAGTCAAGTAAAGCAAATCAACGTAGTAATGAATCATCAAATCGCTGATTGAATATTCAACTTATAGACCATATATGATTAAACACATTTGGAAAGATGATTTACGTTAATGTTACCTCCGGTTCTAGTGATGATTCTGTGAATCTTCTCGTTACATTCGTCGTAGTTCAGAGCAAGTTTAAACACTGCAGTAGTCAGCGAAAGCTGTTCGAAAATAGAGAAAATATGAATAAATTAAGAATCAATTGATAGAATCAACATATCAGATCATACACAAAATAACAGGCTATGGAATACGCAATATCTGAATCGATTCAATTCACAGAAAGTGCAAAATGCACTAAAAACAGAGTATGAGGAAATTGAGTAAATGAGAAAATATGAAGAAACTGAGAATCAATTGATAATATTAACAGTTACGATAGTACAAAACTAACTCCGAATCGATTCAACTCACAGAGAGAAACAGATATAATGCTTTGCGCATTTGACTTAAGTAACAGAAATTCGAGCAAACGAGAAAATATGAAGAAATTGAGAAATCAATCGAGAATATTAACAATTCAGATAGTTCAAAACAAGCGATAGAAAATTCAATCATCCGAATCAGCTCAATTCACATAGAAACAGATAAAAATCCTTTCCACATTCGACTAAAATGCACGTAGTACAAAATTTGCATCAAAAAACAGAGAAGAAATTTCAGTTTAGTAGAATCAATCGAAAATATTAACAATTTGGATCATACAAAACAAGCTACGTAAAGCTCAACAATCTGGAACCGATTCAATATACATAGAAACAGATAAAAATCCATTGGACATTCGACTAAAATGCACGCAGTACAAAAATTGCACCAGAAAACAGAGAAGCTATTTCAGCTTATTAGAATCAATCGAGAATATTAACAATTCGGATAGTTCAAATAAAGCTCCGTAAAGTTCAACAATCCAGAATCGATTTAATATACATATAAACAGATAAAAATCCTTTCTACATTTGACTAAAATGCACGTAGTACAAAAATTGCACCAGAAAACAGAGAAGAAATTTCAGTTTAGAAGATTCAATCGAAAATATTAACAATTCGAATAGTACACAACAACCTACGTAAAATTTAAGTATCCGAATCAATTCAATCTACATTGAAACACATAAAAATCCGTTCCACGTTCGACTAAAATGCACGTAGTACAAAAACTGCACCTGAAAACAGAGAATAAATTGCAGTTATCACCTCATTGCATTTATACTTGTGTTCGATCATCTCACTTTCCTGTATATCCAGCTTAGGTGAAATCAATTTCACTGTCTTCTTCAATTCCTTCTCCATTTTTTTCTGGAGTTTCAACGGATCGAATTTTCCAGTCATCGTCACCTTATACACTGCTCCATTCTCCTCTATCTTCATCGTCCAATTCAGCTCTTCTCTCCAAAAATTTCGGGAGAAAAAAAATCATATTAAAATAGAAACAACAAAAACTCATCAATTTCAATATCTTCATCGTCGAATTCAGCTCTTATCTCCAAAATATTAAAAAAAAAAAAAAAAGAAGAAGAAACAAAAATTCATCAATTCGAAATTTTCATCGTCGAATTCAGCTCTTCATTCCAAAAAATTCAAAAAAAAAAAATCAAATTAAAATAGAAACAAAACTTCATCAATTTCGAAACCTTCATCGTCGAATTCAGCTCTCCTCTCCAAAAATTTCAAAAAAAATCAGATCAAAATAGAAAAAGAATTCATCGATACGAAAATTTTTCAAATTCAGCTCTTCTCACCAAAATATTGAAAAAAATCAAATAAAAAATTCATCAATTTAGATATTTTCGGATTTCGAAGTTGTCATTACCGTGCGAATTGTGAATGCATTTGAAAACTCTTTCAGAGCAACCTTCACATGAACAATGCATGTCAATTTGGAGAACTGCAGTAACATATTTCCCGCCTTTTCCATCTTCTTCTTCCATTTCGTGTGAGCTTTTCTTTTTTCTTTTTTGGCTTTCACAATGTGATTTGAATTAATTGGAGCTGTATTTATAGTGTTTTGTTGTTGAAAATATGTCTCAGAAATAAAGTAGGATTAGATAGATAATTTTAGTAATTTTAAATTATTAGAGACTTATGTGACTTAAAAATTAGTTCTCCCAATTTAAATTGGAGTATAGTTAGAAATTTACCTATAAATATATGTTATGATTTATTAAAAAAATAATTTCCTTTGATAATACTAGTATTTTATTTTTCTCCAACTCTTTATTTATTATTTCTCCAATTTCAAAGTTAAAAACAAACAGTTTTGTTTCACTGTGTAGTAGGTTCAATGCTAGTTGTGCTTTATAGAAGGGGGGGGTGGGGGGGGGGGGGGGGGTGCGGGTGTGTTTTGGCGGGAGGTATTCTATATGCAAATGAAAAAAAATTACTCTTCGCGTCTCATTTTATGTGTCACCGTTTAATTTTGACACAATATTAAAAAAAATAAGACGTTTGATTGGTAATTTAAAATATATTGTTGATAATCATTTCATCAGGGGTAAAAAGGAAATTTTAATGTGTTGAATTAAATTACTGTATTTATTTTTATTATTTAAATAAATATGATGTTAAGTCTAACGTTTGAACTCATTAAAGTGAGATACGCGTGCGAGGTGCGCAGTTTGAGTTATAATTGAGGAATGATTTTAGCCGGAAACTCTATCGTGATCTGATGTTAAGTTTGCGTTATAATTGAGGGATGATTTTAGCCTTAAACTCTATCGTGATCTGATGTTTTGTTCAATGTTTAAAAAAAAAAAAGAATTTTGGGCCAAAGCCATTGGGCCACGGCTGTTCAACGGCTGTTTGGGCCCATTTATTAAAAAAAAAAATACATTAAAAAATATTTTTTAATTCCAAAAAAAAATCTATAAATATCCTACAATTCAAATCATTTTTCACACAATTTTTTACTCTCTCAAATCTCATTCTTTCTCAAATCTCAATTCTCAATTCTCAAATATTAAATATATTTAATTTCTTAAAGTGTTCACTTTAATTTTTTAATTTTTCATTTACAAAGTACGTGTAGAAGTTTCCAAAGTCGCAACCTCCGGATACTTTTAAAATTTGGTATTGTCGTTCCATCTCTTACGTTTAATTTTTTTTATTGTATTAATTGTTTAATATTTAATTGTATTATATTTGTGTATTTTTAATATTTTAGTTTAATTTAATTTATATTATGGATAAATTAAGAAACCTCGCTACTAAAGGTGTTAAATTTTTTTATCCCGGAAGCGGTAGTGGTAGTAAAAAGCGAATTACTAGAGGTAGTTCAAGTAGTAGATATACCCGTGTGTCTTCGTCTCCGGTACCGCTTGGTACACCTTTTGAGGAAGAAATAAGTGTAGGTGCTCACGATATGGATCATGTAGAAGCTCAGAAAAATTAAGGTATAGAAGAAGAAAATGAAGTAGATGCGGTTAATTTATACGAAGATAAAGAAAATATTGTTGAGACACCCGCAGTAGAAAATGCTAACGTTAGATCTAAATCGGTTAATCTCCCTCCTCGCCCTCCCAGTGCCCCAAGACCTCGTAAAAAGACAAGTGTTGCATGGCTATTTTTTGAACGTATATCAGATAATGAGGTGCAATGCAATATTTGTCAACAAATATATAAGCATAGAAGTGGAGGAAAGTAAGGAGGTACGGGTACGTTAATGAGACATATAGCTGAAGATCACAAAAGAATGTTAAATATTGCACAAGGTGGTGGGGATGTTGGTGGGCCAACGCAAACTAGATGGACCCAGCAACCGGTCACGTAGCGAAGAAGTATAATAAATTGAGGGATCGGAAAGAAATAACTAAAATGGTAGTTGTGGGTTGTTTGCCTTTTAGTTTTCCTTCTTCTGATGCATTTATTCATTATATACAAGCAATTTATAATCTTATGTTTAACGGTATTCCTAGAACTACTTGTTGGTCTGATATTTTTAGACTTCATTCACAATATTATTTTTATTTATCAACATTGTTAAAAAAATAATCAATGTAGATTGTCTCTAACTTTTGATCTTGGTCGTGCTGTAAATAAAAATGATTATTTAACCGTTACTTTTCATTGGATGGATAGTAATTTCGTGATGCAAAAATGTATTCTTGCTTTTTTATATGATGAAGATCGTAAACATATTGGATAATTTATTGCTGATTTTATTGTTAAAATTGTCGGATATCATGGTATCGAAAATAAAATTTTAGGTTTTGCTTTTGATAATGCTTCTAACAACAAGAGTGCTATAAAAAAATTAAAATCTACGCTATCTTCGGTCTTGCCTGAAATTTTTTATATTAAGTGTACATGTCATATATATAATTTAATTGTAAAAGATAGTCTTGAATTTTTTGAGTTTTATTTTGAAAAAATTCATTCTTACCGTTGGTTTTATTAACTATGCATTTCTTGTTATAAATAATCAAACTCTTCAACTAGATAGCTATAATAGTTTCCATAAAGAGTATACCTAATACATATACCTGACCTTTTAATATATATCCTATAAATTAAACAAAGACAGATTAAAAGATAATTATATCCCTAATAAGTAATTCTTCCCCTCTTTTCTTTTTTCCTTTTTAAATACCAACAATTAATTCACATAATTCTGCAATACTCATCTTCTTCATGAACACATTGATTAAATTCTGGCCCATAATTATAATAATAATTTGGACACCAAATTTGGTTCACATCATGATCTTCATATTTCTCTTGCTTGATAATTCTGAAATATTTTTTCATTTTCTTTTCCAATTTTTTCACCAAATAATCAGCATCAATTGATCCGCTCACTATCAACAAGTTGTTTTGCCTGTCTATGAATATTCCTTGAAACCCTTCACATATCATAATAAAAAAAAATATATATTATAAAAAATTCCATCAAAGAAATAATTAAATCAAAAGGAGGAAATTTAAACATAAGTGGCAAAATTAGTAGGCATTTGGACATAAATTGAGTGATAATTAAAGTTAAGTTGGAAAAAGATAATCGAAAATTCTGCTTGGACATGCACTTCACTTGAAAAAATTGACGTTTATTAGGGATTTGTTTTTTTGGAAAATTGGTTTTTGAGAAAACAATTAACCAACTAAGTTTTTGTAATAAACAAACTTGAAAAAGGAAAATCAACCCCCCCACCCCAACAACAAAAAAAAAAATCATGTCCAAATAAGTCCTTAGGCTCTCTGTAAATGGTAAAAGAAGAAAAATTTACCTTTAGTTTTGGTCACAATGTTTTCTATTTTCTTCACACATTTATGACATCCCAAATTAGTTTCGAAGGTTATTTTTTTGGGATCCTCTTTCCCTTTATTTTCTTGTGGTTTCGGAGAAATAAGTTCTACTTTCTGCTTCATTTTCTTCTCGATTTTCTTTTGGAGTTTCGATGGTTCCATTTTGCTACGCACTGTTACTTCGTATTTCACTCCAGTATCTTCTATGTTCAACAACTTTATACCTTTTCAAAATGAAACAAATCAAAAAACAAAAAAAAAAAATATATATATATATAAGTAGACGTTTTAACATAAAAAAAATGTAATAGTTGAACAAGGTTATTTTGATGTTTAACTTTAAACTCATCTTCCAAAAAAATAAAAAAATTAGTCTAATATATAACCAAACTTTTATTAAAAAAAAAATAAAAGAATTCATATCCTAATGTGTCCTAAATATACGAAGCAGTTAGAAGAAATAACTAAGAAAAAATTATATAAAGAAATTCAAAGATTATATGTATTGATTTATACCTTCCAAATTTTGAATGCATTTGGCAATTTTCTTGAAACAATTATCACACACACAATTCATATCTATCAGCAAAACAACTTTAATATTTTCATCTTCTTTCTTCATTTTGGAACTCTTTTTTTTTTTTTTTTTTTTTTTTTGAAATATCACAGCACAATGAAATAGTTTTTTTTAAAAAGCATAGAAATATAAGTGTAGTTTGTAGGAAAATTGGTGTTTAAATAGCCATAGAATATTTTACTTGTTTTTTGTTTGTGTGTTTAGGTTGAAAAAATCTATATAAAAGAAAATCTTTATTCAGAGGTAATAATAATTGTTGGTAAAAGTGGAAGTATATGATTTAATTTGGTGCTTTTAATAGAAAAAAATGTTTCCCCCTTATATTAGACAAACCCCTTTTATAGAAAGTTCAATGATAAAAATGTGTATTAGGTTTGTTTTTCTACTCATGAAGGTTGTGTAATTTATACAAATAGTAATTTTGTTGTTTATATTTAGAAATTTAGACCTTACTTTTTAGAAAATGGATATCTGATTTCAACTTCAAAAGTGATAGCTTGGTACAAAAAAAGTATAGTCTAGAAAGTATTAGTGTAGGTATTCTTTAGCACAATATAAGTGTGAGTTCGATTCTTACTGTTATATCGTTTCTCTTTCCCTTCTCAATTATCAATAACAACAACAACAAAACATACCTAGTAGGGTTTCTATAAATGGAGTTTAGGGCAGGTAGAATGTACGCAAATTTTATCGCTATCTTGTAGAAGTTGAGATGCTGTTTCTAAAAGACGACCCTCGATCTAAGTGCAGCCAATCCAAGTACGAGGATGAGAGAACAATAAAGAAAGCATAACAATTAATAGGAAAAGCATTGCAGAGTTTACACGCAAGAAAATAATAATAGCTGCAAAATAATGTTGTAGTCGAAACACAATAAACAATACATGACGTTAGATATCAAAAGCAAGAACTATAAGGATGCGACTAATACTATGACAAACACCCGCAATCCTAAACCTTCTAGAAGCAACACAATACTCTACTCCTTACTAATCTTCGACCCTAATGCGTGATTTTCACGCCTTCCTAATACCCTCTCCAAATATCTGTATAGTAATATTCAAATTAAAACATAATGATCACTTGATACGAAGTTTAAACCCCCGATTTATGAGATTTTATTGAATATATTATTGTTATTGATACAAAGTTTAAAACTCAAAATAAATTTTACAGCTCCCTAATTTTGAAAAAAAGTTACCAACATTTAAATACAAGGCCAAAAGGAAGCCATCTAGTGTAGATAACACTAGTAATGAAGTAAAAGTTAAGTGGAATGACAAGTTTTTTTTTTTTGCCAACAATCAAAGTTCATCTATCATTCAAAATATAATCAGGAAGTAGTCACTTTTTAATGTAAAAATAAAATTTGAACAAAAATATCCATAAAGAATTTTGACAATGAAACTCTATATGGGATTTATAGATTGTGTACGCTTTATCTTTTTCAGATTTCATTATGTGGAATATACAGGATATATGTTATCGTTGTTGTTGTTGATATAGTGAAAAAATTTCTAAAATTTTGAATTCTATGAATCGTTTATGGAGTTCAAAACTTTATTATTGCAATCTTTAAACAACATAAATTTCGATTATTTTATGCTCAATTATAGAATATTTCTATATTTTGCATTAAAAATTTCGATTTTGTGTCTGTCGAGATACATAATTAGCTCCCGATATATCCAACGAAGATACATTTTTCCATCATAAAGATACATAATTAGTTCCCAAAATATTTTTTTTTTCGATTTTGGATATGTCGAGATACATAATACATCCAACGAATATACATTTTTGCCTTAGTAAAAATACATAATTAGCTCCCGATACATTTTTTCAGATTTTGGGTCTGTCGAGATACATAATTAGCTCTGATACATCCAACGAAGATATGTAATTAGTTGATATTTCTGTAATTACTTTGTAGGGGTGGAGATTTATGTGTAAATATAGTAAGTTAACGTGTATGTTTATGTTATTTTCCCACAAAAAATGCCTTCCTCAATCCAGGCCCACTAAATAAAGCCCAGTATAGGTATGGACTGGGCCTGTAAGGATAGATTCACCAGCCCAAAATTCTGTTGCTAGGCTAGGCCCATATCTGTGACTAACTTATGGAGTCATTTGCACTTTTGTCCTATTTGTGCTAGTCTTCAATTTATGTTCCTCATAACAAATAATTTTTTCGCCAAACTTAAATTTATATTTTTGTATCATAATAGTTAACAAGTTATGTCAATACATGACACATCAATTTCTAAGAAATTCTTCATTTAAATGTAAGTTCGATTACTAAAGAACGAAAATTGAAATTTGAAACCAATCCATTTGAGATTAGTTTATTTGAAGGATAAAAATGCAATTTTACTTACATAATTCAAGTATGACTTTCTTTTTCTAAAAAAAAAAACAAAAGTGCAAACATCAATATCAAATTATAGCTTTCTAAATGCCTCTATAATTTTCACCTCCAAAGACATTATAACCCTATCTCGATATTATAATTTTTTCATGTTCGTTTTGATATAAGTTTTTGAATATTTTATTTAGAAACAAATATCTTTAAAATGAAAAAAATGACTTCCTTAATGAAAATAGGGTAATCTTCTTCACCCTGCACACCTCTATCCCTTTTTTCACCTATCATAGTATTCGTTTAAATTATATATAAATATTTTTAAAATAATATATCTTTTACTTACATATCGACCATAAAAAAAAATTTAAGTCCACTTATTTTCTTGAAAAACATTTTTCATGAAAATATTTTCAAACACACTCTAAACATAAAACTATATATAATAACCTCGCAATTTATTCCCTCAATTATAATTCTTTATTCCACCAATCAAGCTACTCCTAAAAACTAGTTCATAATCAAAAGTAAGTTGTCCCACCTTGGTGATGAAAGGGCACTTTAGGAGCACCCAAATACATGTTATGCACTATCTATTTCTTAACTCAAATCTTTATTGTTGATATCGTTTTTCATTTTATTATTATTTTAAAGGGGAGCCTTAACATAACTGATAAAATTGTTGTTGACTGATCAGAATGTTACAAGTATGAACTGTGAAAACAGTCTCTTACAGAGATGTAAAATAAGTTTGTGTAGAAAAATCCTTATAATTCCTTTGTTTCTTGAATACCGAGTTTATCACACCAAATAATCATCGTTTTTCATTTTATTATTATTTTGAAAGAGGAACGTTAACATAACTTATAAAGTTGTTGTCACGTGATCAGAAGGTTACAAGTACGAGCTGCGAAAATAGTCTCTTACAGAGATGCGTGATAAAATTGTATGTAAAAGATCCTTATGATCCGCCCGTTTCTTGAATACCGAGCTTATTACATCAAATTATCATCGTTTTTCATTTTATTATTATTTTGAAGGGGAGTGTTAACATAACTGATAAAGTTGTTGTCAAGTGATCAGAAGGTTATAAGTACAAGCTGCGAAAACGACCTCTTACAGAGATGTGAGATAAGATTGTGTGTAAAAAATCCTTATGATCCGTCCGTTTCTTGAAGGGGAGCGTTAACATAACTGATAAAACTGTTGTCACATAGTCAGAAAGTTACGAGTACAAGCTGTAAAAATAACCTTTTACAGAGATGTGAGATAAGATTATGTGCAAAAGACCAACCATTTCTTAAATAACGAACTTATTACACCACAATATCCTTTTTTTGTGGTAGGTAGGGGAGGATTGTGAATATAGAGGGCCCAATTTACAAACCAACTTGGTTTTGGCATCAATCTTCAAAGGACATGACAAAAATCTACAAATTAAATGTCATTGTTAGGACTTTTAGCAACACACATACACTTTTTTTCTCTCTAAAGAATATGACTCTTATCTCTTTTCTTTGAATAATTTATACAAGTTGATATGAATTGATGTTTAATTTTGATGAATTCAATAATAAAAATTTGTAACATCATCATCACCAACAGCATATCCGATGTAATCTTATAGATAGTCTGAAGAAAATAAAATATACTTAATCTTATTCTTATTTCCAGAGGTTAAGAGTCGACATTCATGCAAAACATATCAAAGCAATTCAAAATACAAAAGTAAAGCATATCTAAATTTGAATTATACATTCGTAATTTAGTATTTCAGTAAAAAAATTAGATAATCTATCAGAACTTGTAACGAGCTAAGTTTTACAACTCTAGCAATTCGTCACGATTTAACCAAAAATCACATGATAAAGACATTTTTTTTCAGTAAACCTGAAATCTTGATAATCCATTAGAATCTTACTATATAAAGTTTATCGTTAATCCTATTACAATTTTTTTAAACTAAGATTAAAATCTAAGTGAAACCCTAACTATTATTTGTCCAAATCCTCTGCTTGTACTTGAGCCTGTAGTCTTTTGTTTGTTTATTTTATCTTTTTTCTTTAGTTGTCTTCAGCCTGCACTTGAACCGACAATCTTTTTTCACTAAACATGAAATCTTGATAATTCATTAGAATCTTACTATATAAAATTTATTGTTAATCTTATAGCAATTTTTTAAAACTAAGATTTAAATCTAAATGATACCCTAAAACAATTATTTGTACTTGCACTTGAGTCTGTAGTCTTTTGTTTGTTTATTTTGCTTTTTTTATTTAGTTGTCTTCAACTTACACTTGAACCGACAATCTTTTTTCACTAAACCTGAAATGTTGATTATTCATTAAAATCTCATTATATAAAGTTTATCGTTAATCTAATTGCATTTTTAAAAAAATAAGACTAAAATTCTAAATGAAACCCTAAAACAATTATTTGTATAAATCCTCCACTTACACTTGAGTCCGTAGTCTTTTGTTTGTTTATTTTACCTTTTTTCTTTAGTTGTGGTTCTCCTGTACTTGAGCCGACAACCTTTTAAAAATCGGAAAAAGATGTAATATACTTTATATTTTTTTAGACATTACTTATAAATAATTGATGTCAAGAAAAGGACATGATAAATAGTTATTATTATAGTCTATATAATTTAGCTCCATAGAATTGAAGTCAAGAAAAGGACATGATAAATAAGCCACGAGGGAAAGCAATAAATAACTCCACGTGTCGAGATGTGGTTAGTTGAATCACTAAATACCACGTGGAGGACACACTATGTATCACATGGCAACTTAGGTATTTGTTGGACCATGAAGATAAAAAATGAAAATCCCTCCCTGGGAGCGGACCCAGAATTTAGAGATCGAAGTCGTACGAGAAGTTCGAACAGTCATATCAACGTTCAAAATTTTAAGATTTCGCCTATAAATCAAAGTGGTCGGCTATTTTCTCCATTTCAAGAATGTTTTTTAAAATTATGTATTTTTTTAAAATTATGCATCTATTTTTATACGTTTCTTATATAAGTACACTTAATCTCAGGGACGAAGCTAACCTTAGGGTGGACATTCATTTGAATTTCTTTCGATAAAAAATTATGCTATATATACATGATTAAAATTGCTTTTAATCATGCATATATAGTAAATGTTGAACCTCCTTTAATTAATTTGTATATACATATTTATGAATTCCTTTAGTAAAAATTTTGCCACCATCATTTTTTAATCTGCATCAAATTTAACGAATATCAAAACGTCATAAAATTACACATAGATCCGTTGCCCTTTGAAATAAAGAGAAAAGGACATATAGTACTTTTCCTTTTTCAAACATCATAAAAAAAAATGCTTTTCTTTATTGTGGTTATTTTATGAGTTTAAATTTTGTGTATTATTAATATATAAAATATTTTAAACTATCAGATAAACTTAATCTACTAATACAGGTTACTGAATTTTTTACATAAAAATTTAAAATATAATAAAATAATTTATAATAACAAATTAAATTTATCTGATGATATAAAATATTTTATATATTAATAGTGCATAAAATTTAAATTTTTATTTTATTTTGGATACGTAAATACCATAGTAGTAGGAGGAGTAATTGCTCTCCACCACATATAACGTCCTTCACACATTATATTTTTGACCTAATTTCCTACTTTAGGACAAGCTTTTATCACGTGATACCTTTTTCTCACATATACACATTATTAAAAATGATTTAATTTTAAACCTTCTTATTATATGGATATTAATTATCATTAATGTTGGTTTTCGGGTTAAAAATGCTCTTAACGTATTAAAAATGGCTTGACTTTGCCCTCCGTCAATATATCGGGCCATAATTATTTTTAACGTTAGTTTTAAAAATACTTCCCCCTCCGTAATTTTTATTAAAAGGAGAGGCCTTTTTAACCGTAAAGATAATCAAGGTCGAATATGATTGGAAGAAGGACAAATTTAAATCGGTAAGGGAGCAAATATATAGGTGCTCCCGGTCTAGAACCGTGCTCTACTGGGTAGGTATAAGTCGCTCGACCGTCTACTGATTGTCTATCCTAATCTTTAGAACCAAATCCGCAGTGATCGAGCTGAAGATGTATCATGTCATGTCTAATTCCATTATCTCCTCAATTCTTTCTCGGTCTGTCGCTTCCTCTTAATTAATAGACATGCCACTGTCAGCCTCGCATATCTCCTCGCCGGTCGGGGCATCCATATTCCTTCTCTTTACATATCAGAATCATCTCAACCAGTATTCTCGCATCTTATCGACCCCTGGAGCCACTCATACTTTGTTATGTATATCTTTGTATTTCCTGTTATACCCATATGTCCACGTAAGCATTCTCATTTCTGCTACATTTATCTTTTGAAGGTCAACGTTCTTAACTGGCCAACATTCAATCTCATACAATAAAGCTAGTCTAATCACAACATACGATGCCTTTAAGTTTTAGCGATACATTCCTATCCTTCCTACCACGTAGCTACATCAGACACGAGCCTTCATTATGTGTCTTCCTCGTCGATCTCCACCATTTTCTTGGATTATACACCCAAGATACTGTATTATATATTTTATTTAACATATTATAACTATAACAATCAAAAAATATCCGAACAAACGACGTCATTATAAAAAGATTTGGCTGTATTTTAATACAATATATAAAAAAAATGTTTATTCCACAGATATTTTGAAAAGCTCTAGTGTGTACACTTGCTATTTAAAAAGACAACTGGAAAAGTACTATGAAAAAGACATGAAAAATCACACTAACTTCTTTATATAATAAAAAGCAAAAGAACTATAGGAATTAATGAAGACTTGTAACAAGTGATGATGAAGAAACCAAAATGTTGCCTTTATTTGCATTTGCACCTGCACCTCCTTACATCTCTCTTCTACCTCGAAATCGTACATATGACTTTCATCAAATACGATTTCTACAGAATTTTATATGTATCTCTTTCCAAATTGTAGGTCTGACTTTCATCAAATATGTCTTTCTGCAGAATTTTATATGTATCTTCCTCCAAATCATACATATGACTTTCATCAAATACTGCTTTCTGCCGAATTATATTCTATATGTATCTTCCTCCAAATCGTACATATATGACTTTCATCAAATACGTTTTTCTGCAGAATTCTATATGTATCTAGCTCCAAATCGTACATATATGACTTTCATCAAATACGTTTTTCTACAGAATTCTATATGTATCTAGCTCCCTCTAAGTCGTACATATGACTTTCATCAAGTACGTCTTTCTACGTAATTCTATATGTATCTAGCTCCTTTCAAGTCGTACATATGACTTTCATCAAGTACATCTTTCTGCGGAATTCTATATGTATCTAGCTCCCTTCAAGTCATACATATGACTTTCATCACGTACGTCTTTCTGCAGAATTCTATATGTATCTAGCTCCCTCCTAATCGTACATATGACTTTCATCAAGTACGACTTTCTGCAGAATTTCTATATGTATCTATGAGATCGAGTATGAAATTCTATTTAGTCACTTTAAATCAGGTGCCCAAATTCATATGTTTAAATACTTGTGTTTCCAAAATAGTGTAAAAGGAAGTGCTTCGAATCTTTGCTATTTGACTCGAATCTATTAAGTTTTCTACTCACTAATATTCATCTTCTTTTCGTTTTGATATGTTGTTCGGATCCTCGAAAAAAAATTTGTCAACTCATGTCAGATCTAAAAAAAAAAAATACTATTTTTGAATTATGCGATACATACCTTATGACATTTTTTAAAAATCCGAGCAATATACTTACTTTGACTAACATTTTTAAATAGTATTACAAACAATATCCTATGTGACAAAAATTGGAAGGAAGGAGGTGCAGGCTCAAGTGCAGGTGAATGGCATTTTGAATAATAAATCTTATATGTATATATATATATATATGTATTACGAGCTATGTTGCTCGAACTCTTAGAAGATGTCATGGGGGTTCGTGTCGAATCCTTCAAAAGTATTATATTTTGGAGGATACGACACGAGTGCGACAACATTTTTGGAGAGCCCGAGCAACTTAATTAGATTATGAGTTCTTTAGTTTCAAGAGGCAGCCAAATTAAGCAAAGGTAAGAAATTCCTTAATTATATTTTCTTGAATTTAATTATGTAGATAGTTTGTGAATGTTATTTAAAGATCTATGTATAACAAGAGTATTAATTTGACAGGATATATTCAGACAAAAAAGTATTTTAGGGCTTTATTAAAGGATGTCTAAACCGTAAAAGGTTTGAATTTTTTCATAAATTATTATTTATGAAATGCATATTTAATTGATTAATTTATTATTAATAATCTGTTGGCTCTTTTGGGTTGATTTTCCTTTTTCTCTTCTCATTTACAACAATAGTAACATACCCTAAGGGGTCGTTTGGTTGGCAAAGAATTATTCTGAGATAATTAACCTCGAGATTAGTTATCTCGGAATTAGTTATTCCATTGTGTATATGAAATAATTTATTCCATCACTACGGTGTAAATGGTGGGATAAATAATTTTGATACTAACTAATACCTCATGACACCAAACATGGAATAAAATAGTCTTTCATTTTATCCCGGAACTATTATCTCTTATACCTCACACCAAACGATCCATAAATACTATAGTCTTACGAGTGGAATATGGAGAGAGAGGATAGAGTAGAGTATACGATCTTATACCTATCTTGTGTGAGGTAGAATTGTTATTTTCGATAGACTCTCGATTCAAGAACAGTGTTATAATTAAAAATAAGTTTTTTAAAAAAAAATACAAAAGTGAAAGATCAAGACCTAATGAAAATACTAAGAAAAATGAAGTACTGACAATAAAAATAGTAAGACAATCAAATTAAAAGAGACAACAATAATGATAAATTGAAAAATAAGATAATAATAAAATAAGGATAAGATGCTCCAAGCTAGAACCTTGCTCTTCCAAATTGACAGCACCTGACTATCTACTAATCCCTCTATTCTAATCTTCACTTTCCTTGCTCATCTTATCTAGGATCATGTCCTCGATGCGCTGAAGATGTGTCGTGACTTGTCTAATCACCTCTTTCCAATTCTTCTTATTCCTCTATCTCTACGTCTCCTCGGGCCTATTGTTGTCAACCTATTGTACCTTCTCACTAGACATCTTTTTTTTTTACCGTTATATAATCGAGAAGCCACAACCTTTATATGTTATTTGTTGAGTGTTATTACTCATCAATTATTGTATGAGCTTAACCTAATACACTTGCTAGATATACATACATAAATTTCGAGCGAGTTCATGCTATGTTGATTTAAATTAAACTGTCTAAGGTGAGGATTATTCAAGACCGATAGGTATATATAGAATCCGATGAAACTTTTTTATTTATAAAAATTAGCTTGTTATCACGTCAACTCTTAGATGCGATAAATTAAATGATGAAGGGGAAATAAAATGTCAGGTTGAATCGTCAAAGCATGCCTAAGACGAATAGATATGAATTATGAAATGGGGTCTTAACGGTGCGAACGGATCGTTTTCAGGTCAAATCGGTGTGCTATAGCCCACAATTCCGAAGGTGTACTTGGGGCTCAGACGTGTTTTTGGGCCGAAAACCGACCGGAGGCTCCCAGGCAGGCTGAGGAGCGGGAGAGTGTGGGCCGGTTGGTGGGCGGGGCCGTCTGGGTGGTCAAACGGGCAAAACAACCCAAACGGACCGTTTTTCGGACCAAATTGGTGTGCTATAGCCCACGGTTCTGGGGGTGTGCTGGAATCAGGGCGTGTTTTGGGCTAAAAATCGACTGAGAACCCCTTACCCTAGTCAGAATATACTACACCATAAAATACTTGTCACATTACACTTCTTAAGGAACAAATTATTCGAATTTTGACCAATTCTTTAAGATGTATTTTCACCATATTGATACAAAAAAAATTTCAAGTTTATTATATTTTTTGTATAATTTTCAAATATCTAATTAATCTATAACTCAATTTAACTTCTAATATTAATCACATTAACTCTTGAAATACAAGATATTAAAGGGACTTTCATAAAGCTGCAAAACTGCAAAAAGAAGTGGGAGTACTTCATTTAATGAACATCGAATGTTTTACTTGATTCTTTTATTTTATTGTGAATATCTATTTTAGATGTACGACTGATAAATAAAATCTATGTTTTATTTTTTACGAAAAAAAAAAAAGAAAAATAAAAGAAAAATATTTATAGTTTTTTATTCCGTCTTTTGGATTACTCCATCCCTTTTAGGATAGCTGGAGCTCGTGTATGAGTTTTAGGATAGCTGGAGCTCGTGTATGAGTTTTATTGGATAAAGCCAAATGATCAAAGGTCTTGGTGCGTGCGTGCGTGTATATAGAATATATGCAATATTTTTCAACCATATTCTCATTAAATTGCTCGAACTTCTCAAAAATTGTTGAATTCTTTAAAAATACGAACTTTTCAAAAATTGTTGAATTCTTTAAAAATACACTTCTTTTGATGGATTCAACATACCCAGTGGCATTTTTGAAGAGTCCGAATATCATTACTTTTCGGTGCATTATGTGTGTGTGTGTATGTATATATATATATATATATATATAATACCTCAATAGTATTATGAACGCATTATATCTTTAATGAAAACTTTTGCAATTGTATTCACTTTCAAATAACTTCGACATTGTGTCTGAAGTTTCATATAGCTGAAGTTTAGGTGCATATAGAACTTCAGGTGTACGCAGTCCATACCACTACCTCAGATGAAGTGGAGAAGCTGTTTCCGATAGACCCTCGGCTCAGGACAGTCTTTTATTATGCAAGCCACTTGTAATTTCACATTGTTGATACAATTCTGTTATAATAATGCAGTAGATGGATGTGCATTTAACATTCACTAAGCAAACTATGCAAATCTTATTGTTCTTTTTTATGATTGTGGCGTTCGGTCCAGTCTGTGTGCACCTCGACTAAGTTCGTAGGTACTTGCTAGCTCTCACCAGCACAGGTACCGGATACAAATCTTAGAGTTTTGAACGAACCTTCTCGATCAGTTCTCTTCTTAAGATCTTCCCGGAGACCGACTTTGGAACACTGTTTATGAATGTCACCTTCTTCAATCTTTTGAAAGGCGCAACCTGCAGAGACATCGAAAAATGAACATTAAGATCTGGAAATGGACAAACTGCATTCATGCATTCAAGATTTCCACCTCCCAAACCAATCCAACTTCCCACCGGGGCTACAACAACAACATACCGCATATAATCTCACAAGTGAGGTCTAGAGAGGGTAGGGTGTACGCAACCTTACTCCTTTCGTGTGAAGGTAGAGAGGTTGTTTAAGATAGACCATCGGTTACTTCCCATCGGGATTCCAACAACTAGAACAACGTACCTCATTTAATCTCACAAGTGAGGTCTAGAGAGGGTAGGGTGTACGTGGCCTTACTCCTTTCGTGTGAAGGTAGAGAGGTTCTTTAAGATAGACCCTCGGTTACTTTCCCACCAGAGTTCCAACAAACTATTAAATAAAATTAACATGAATGGTTGATCATAATGTCGTGGGAATACACTGGGTATGTTGTTGTTGTTGGTTGGTCATAATGTCGCGGTTCAAGCCTAGATATGGAGGAAAGGTTAACCGTTAATGTAAAACTAGTCAATTTGAACCCTCACAATACAAAGCATGCCGGTATGGTTCTTACTTAGGCCTGCATTATATTGGACAGAGGCAAGTCTAAAAGGAGCGACGTGTATAGTATGGATTCATTGATTGAGGTGTATTTATTATAGTTGTTTTGGCATGTGACCTATGTTGCTCGGACTCTTCAAAATGTCATGGGTGCGTGTCGGATTCTCCAAAAGTAGTGTATTTTTGGAGAATCCGACACGGGTGTGGCATCGAAGGTGAAGAATCTGTGCAACTTAGCATGTGACGAGACAATTATAAATCTGTAAAACACAGCTTCACAGATGGCCTTAAGAGGGTCCATGCCGACACTGCTTAAAGCCGTACACCACACCAAGGGCAGATCTACCCTTTGCCGAGGGGGTTCATCCAAACCCCCTTCGGCGAAAAATTATGCTATATGCATGGTTAAGATTATTTTTTATGTATATATATTAGACGTTGAACCTCCTTCAGTTAGTTCGTATGTTCACTTATGAACCCCCTTCGTGAATATCCTGGCTCCGCCACTGCACCACGCCCTATAATCAATTCAAGAGCGACTGTTCAAATGGTTCCAAAAAGTCACAGATAAGCTACAAATTGTCTTTTTATACTTCTAACACCAGCCAAATCTTATCTGAGATATTGCACCCTCCATTATGTGGACACTAATCGTGTCGAATTGAATAATCGAGACAATGATGGTGCTGATATGACCATAGTTATATCAACGTCATTAATTTCGCGCTCTATAGCATATCAAAATGTTTCTAAACCAGTCATGACAAGCATTCGATACCTAAAGAACTGTCATTGTTTCGCGAGCATACCTGATCCGCGATGAACTTCTGAACATCTACTTCAGTGAGAGAGCTATTAGGCGAGCGAACAACATATGCAACTGGAACCTCACCAGCCTCAGCGTCAGGAAACCTATAAGGAAAATATTAACCGCGTATTTTCATATATCATCGTTTCAGGTAACAGTACAGTATCACGTGACATTTTTCTTTGGATAAATCACCAGTAGCATGATATTCGAAAAGATAGCTTCAAAATTTAGTGAAGCAAGACTTACGGGATAACAACAGCATCTAATATTTCAGGATGAGAAACAAGTAGACCTTCAAGCTCGGCTGGTGCGACCTGATAACGAAATAAGCTTGAGCAATCACCCTTGATTAATTGATATAAAAAAAGACAATACGCATCCGGAGAGAACACTAAATAATTCCCTCATAATATGAAGTTTCATCTATCTTAACTGTTCTGCAAATGGAAATGAAAGTAGACGATGTTGAAAAGTTAACGATGGCTAGTGCATATCATAGGCTATTTTCAACTAGGTCACTAGGATTCCGACGTGGGATGTTAGAGCATGCAACGTTTGTCCTTCAGGAGGACCAGAATATGTACTCTACGCTGAACTTCTACGGCAAGCTCCTTGAACAACTGTCCTCTACTGAGAATCCTCTAAGGGACTGCCAAGTGCGTATTCCATAAAGCGACCACCACAGAGGCAGACTGAACCTTCCATATGTGGAGATTGTAAATAGACAGACCTCCTAGTGGTCATTTCGCCAACACATGGCACACTTAAACAGGCTGTGTGCCATGTGTTGGCGAAATCCCAAGTGAATGACCTATGTTGCTCAGACACTTCAAAAATGTCATCGGGTGCGTGTCATTTTCTTCAAAAGTACTGCATTTTGGAGGATCCAACACGGGTGCGGCAACATTTTTGGAGAGTTCAAGCAACTTAAATGTGTGTAATCAAGGAGATGCGATTATTTCCCCTTCATCATATCAAAATTTGACCGTGAAACTAATGCATATGCACCACGTCAGCGCACAGACAGCATGGACAAATATGTGTCCAGCAAAACCAGCTGAGTTTACGCTACTTATACTTTTAAAAACTCTGCCATCACCAAAAAAAAGACGGTACCTGAAAACCTTTGTACTTAATGAGCTCTTTGATCCTGTCGACGACATAAAGCATTCCTTCCTCATTAAAGTACCCAAGATCTCCTGTATGAACCCAGCCCTGATTATCTATAGTGAGCTTTGTGGCCTGAGGATTGTTGAAATAACCTGAAATTACGAGACTCCGTGAAGAACATGCTATAATAATACAATGAACTGGTCATTGTGAAACCGGAGAAACCAATATCACTGAAAGTTAACAAGACGGAATAACCTCGTCCATCTCACGACAGTCAAAACACACATTCATTTTTAGATCGACAGTTATTGCCTTGTCCGGAAAAAACATATTAGCTCAAAAAACACGCCCACTGGAAACTAGCCTCGACTAAATTTATAAGAGTCGAGAAGTCAATTAAGTAAACAAAAATCGTTTAAAGGATACCGAATGCGATACTATCGCATAATATCTTCTTTTTTCTATATCGGAAAGAATTGCCAGCAGCAAAGCACATGATACTCTAGTCCCACTCTTATCAGAACTGACCACACGACAAGAGATTTAAATGCAACGAGGTGCGAGGTGTAGTTTTCATACAGATCAGAGCATAGATATAAAAACACTAATAACTCCGTTTCAATTTGTTTTGTCTTACTTTCCTTTTTAGTTCGTTTCTAACTTTCCACATGTTTAAGACCACAAGATTCAAAGGCACTTTGGTACATTTTACGTATCTTTAGTTTAAGACTACAAGATTCAAAGGTCTTCTTTACTTTCTTAAACAACCGTGCCAAGTTAAACCAGACGAACAAATTGTAATGGACGGAATAATATTTAACAAACATTAAATACTGAATACATAATTCTAAAAGTTCAATGAGTTCATATCTAAGAACATTAAATGTTGAACTCGTAAAGTTTAAGCCTTGGATCTGCCTCTTTCTCCATTGTATTGCTAGTACCTGGCGTATTACCTTACTCCTTCGATGAGCAAAAGAAGAGAATACGATTCCATAATTCATAATAACTACAGCGAGACGAATTTAGCAAAGATATTACCTTTCATCATGTTGGGACCGCGCACCCATATTTCCCCTAACTTTCCAGGAGGAAGAGGCTTCGGTTTATCAACGCTAACTATTTGAGCTTCAACTCCCGGAACTAGAGTCCCCGCTGATCCTGTGTGTCTGGGACCTGCAAATTGATTCTCCACTGAAACAATCCCGCAGGTTTCTGTCATACCATATCCCTGAAATTACAACACTAGTAATATGAGAACCCACAGGATTCCTCCCAAGGTACCTATGTTGCTCGGACTTTTCAAAAATATCAATAGGTGCGCGTCGGATTCGCCAAAACTAGTGTAGTTTTGGAGAATCCGACACGGGTGTGGCATCGAAAGTGAAGCTAAGAACCTCCCTCAGACTGTCATGCCATAAGTACCTTGTTATCGATGTCATGACCATATATGTAAAGCTATTCACATTGCCCATATGAGATATGACCTGTCTGATGATCCATTTATTTCACGCGCTGCTATTTTGGTGTAAACGGAACATATTAAGCAAAACATCATCGAGAGATCATGGGATTGTATTTCTTCCACCGAAATGTTTTGACAAACAGATAAAGAGAAAAGTAGTTTTGAAGTTTTGCAGGCAAATAACTAGTCAAGGAGTACTATTACTGAAGGTTACAACAACAACAACAACGTACCCAGTGTATTCCCACCTAGTGGGGTCTGGGGAGGGTAAAATGTACGCAGTCCATACCACTACCTCCGAAGAAGTAGAGAGACTGTTTCCAATAGACCCCCAGCTAGTACTATTACTGAAGGTTAAAACAAAAATTACTATAATTAACACATGTCGATCACAAACTACTCGGGGGTCGGCTATAGCAATCCTTTATATTCATTATGCTCCATTTGATCTGTTTCATTCGACTAAAAAGGGCCACTAAGCTCTCACTATGCATGGGGTCCGGAAAGGGCCACACTACAATGAATCAATTCTACGCAGTCCTAACTTGCAATTCTACAAGAGCTATTATACTAACACATGTCAATCCAAACTACTCGGGATCGGCTATAGCGATCCTCTACATCCATTATGCTCCAATTTGCCCTGTTTCATTCCACTAAAACGGTGCACTAAGCTCTCACAATGCATGGGGTCCGGAAAGGGCCACACTATAAGGATCAAGTCTATGCAGTCCTAACTTGCATTTCTACAAGAGGTTTTTTCCGAGGCTTGAACCTGTGACCTCATGATCACGTGGCGATAACTACTATAATAACACATGTCAATCCCAAACTACTCAGGGTCGGCTATAGCGATCCTCTATATCCATTAGGCTCCAATTTGACCTGTTTCATTCCACTAAAAGGGTGCACTAAGCTCTCACTATGCATGATGCTCATAAAGGGCCACACCACATAGGTCAATTCTACGCAGTCCTACCTTGTATTTCTACGATGGGTTGTTTCCAAGGCTTGAACCCGTGACCTCGTGATCACATCGCGGTAACTCTTACTATTACGCCAAGATCCTTCATTCGTATATTCAAGGTAAAAGAATGCATTTCTACGAGAGGTTTTCTCCAAGGCTTGAACCAGCGACCTCATGATCATATCGCGGTAACTCTTACTATTACGCCAAGATCCTTCATTCATATATTCAAGGTAAAAGAACGCGTCAAAAATTTACCTGCATAACAACAGTCTGAGGGAGGTTCTTAGCGCATTCCTCCATCAACTCCTTCCCTAAAGGTGCAGCACCGGATCCAATTTGTTTCAAAGACGTTAGATTATACTTCTTCACCACCGGATTCTTAGCCAACGCTAAAACAACCGGAGGTACAATCCACAAATTCGTCACCCTATACTTGTCAACATTCTTCAAAACCATTTCCAAATCGAATTTACTCATAGACACAATAGCATTACCCCTCTGCAACTGCGAATACATAATAACCGCAAGACCAAACACATGAAACATAGGCAACACACACAAAAACACATTATGCATTTCACCAGCCAATTCTTGATCACTAGTTACCATTAAACCCGCGGATATAAAGTTCCTATGTGTCAACACTACGCCTTTACTAACCCCCGTTGTACCCGATGAATACAACAATGCAGCAGTATCACTCTGCCTTATCACCGTTCCATCCAAATCGAAGTACCCCGCTTTACCAACTAGCTCATCATACATTACAACACGTGAATTCGCACTCAAATTCAAATTTTCCTTCTTACCTATTAGCAAAATGTCCAAACCAAACTTAGAAACCTTATCTAACAATTCAGGTACAGTAATAATAACCTTTGGTTTACAATCATTCACTTGCTTTGTAACTTCATTAACAGTATACATAGGATTCACAGTAGTAGCAATTGCACCTAAACCAATAACACCAAAGAAACACAAAGGGAACTGTATCGAATTCGGAGCGAATATCAAGACGACATCATCTTTCTTGATCCCCATTTGGTTAACAAGTCCATGACATATTCTTGATACAGAAGATCTGAACTGAGAAAAAGTCAAAGTCTCACCATTATCAGCATCAATAAGTGCTGGTTTATCAGGATAAGATGAAACATTCCTGAATAAAAAAGATATCATTGATAAATTTTGATGTTTTGGGTAATAGAAAGGTGGTCTAAGAGATCTGTATATCCCATCATTGCCATAACCAGATTTCTCCATTGCAAATCAAGAATCAATATATATACTTTCGGCTTTTATTGATTTTTTTTTTCTTTTTTTTTTTGTTTGTTTGTAGTTTCTTGGTACTTTGGTATTGAATGAGAGAAAGATTGAGGAAGATGACAATGATTATAGAAATGAGTGTAATAGGAAGATTAGATAGAGGATGACATTTGTTGTGGTTGGACTGTACTTTAGATAGAAGAGAAAAAGTCAAGTGTTTTTGTCTTTTTCTATAACCAAACCATGTGATTCTTAATTTAGTAATGTTTGTCCTTTTCTAAGCTTGTCGTTCGGGATGGCTCAGTTGGTTTGGAGGATGATTATTTACACTGATAATTTGGGTTTGATTTCTCTCAATATCTTCTCAGTGGTGTTTACTTTGTGCAGAGGTTGTGGGTTGTAGCGTCATTAATACTAAGGGTTATCCTGGGGCTCTAGCGATCGTGAGTTATCTAATGATTTCAAGGGTGGAGTTTTAGCGATTCTGAGTTATCCTGGGACTCGAAGGATTATCCTGGAGTTCTAAAAAGAACATAAGGTTGTGGCAGGAGCTGTAGCGATTGCAGTTTATCCTACGGTTCTAATGACTGCGAGTTATCCTAAGATTCTAAGGTTTATCCACGGTTCTAACGAAAAAGTTTGTGGCATAGATTGTAGCGGTTTCGGATTATTCTGGGTTCGAAAAATCTTTTTTTTTTTTACAGAATAATAGAAATTTAATATAATATTGAGATAAGATTAGAAATAATGATATTTGGAATGATGTGGAAGTGACTTAGCAGAAGATAAGATGCAGAAAGTGAAATTAAAATAGTTCAGATATATGAATGTCGAGTGCAGAGACGTGAGAAGTTGGCAGACTAATGGAAGTGACTTGCGTATACGTTGCATGAGATTGGACCACCAACAATAAATAAAACAAGCCACATTTTTTTGACTTAGTCCACACATTCAATCAAATTATTATCTAAAAATTTATGAACTCAATTATTGATATTAACAATTCGATGGTTACAATCGTAAAAGTTGTTGTCATGTGTTCACGGGTTCAAACCTTGAAAACAGCCTCTAGTAGAATGTAAAATAAGGCTGCGTTCGATATACCTTTGTGATGGGCTCTTCTCGAACACCGCACATAACGATATCTTTAGTACATCGAGCTGTACTTCTGAAAAGCACTGCAATTTTCATACTAAATTAGACTCCTATTATTCATCCACCCAACTCTAACTTTAAAAAGTTTAGTTTTTATCGCCAAACGTCCACTTACTTAATTTTGAGATTATTCGTCCCATCATTTATACCTGAAGGTGTCATTTGGTTAGAAAACAAGTTATCTCGGGATTACTAATCCTAGAATTAGTTATCCCGAAATTAGTTCTCCCACCCTTAAGGAAGGGTAAAAAAAAATACTATAATTTCAGAATAACTAATCCCGAAATGGGTTATCCCATACATTTTGTTCCAACCAAACATGGAATAAGCTCCTCTTCTAAATTAATTCCGAGATTAATTATCCTTATTTCTCCTTTCAAACGATTCCTAATAATAAAATAAGTTATTTCACATACATAATGAAATAACTTACAGAATAACTTATTACCAACCAAATGAGAGTAAATTCCCTGAATGGTCACCCATATTTGGGTAATTGCCTACAAATATCACATTTATTTTATTTAGGACAAGAATATCATCCAACTTTTCTTTTTTCTCTTAAAATATACTTATCGTCTCAAAATTTTTCTCTCTCCTACTTAGAATGTCATGTCATTAATTTTTTTTTTCTTTTTTTGATAAATGTATAACTTATCAAACTTATTTAATTAAAATTTTATCCTAATTTTTTTTTATAAAAAAATTACACATGATAAATTGATAATTAAAAAATTAATCTAATTACACCAAAATCTTAGGTTATTTTATTTGATATGTAATCTTCAAAGTTTTTTTTATTTACTTATTTATTTCACCACTTAATAATAGTTTTAAAATACAAGTACTTATACGAATTGGTACAGTAATATTTTTGTTGTTTATTTTATATACTAAAAAATCTTAAAATGTAAAAGAAATAAAACGATGGATTTCATATTTTAGACATTAAGTTTGTTATTTATGTGAGAACAAAAAAATAAAATCACCTTTTTTGAAGGAAAGAAAAAATTATGTAGTCTTGAAACAAATTAAATTTTTTAAGAAATATTAACAAAATGATACCTTCATCGGTAATATTACAAATGGATTTTTAAAATATTACTCTATCAATTCTTCTTTGCTTTTGATGGATTTAGAATGAAGTACGGATATAAATTAGTGTTTAGTTGTATAATAAAATAAAATCTAAATATAATGGTCACAGGAAAAAGTGAAGAAACTAAATTCAAAAAAAATAATTTTTTTTTCTAAATTTATGTCTTATCTTACGGATTTAATGATTTGTTTATAGGAAATTACTTGTAAAAAATCTGAAAAAAAAAAAAAATTTCACTATATATTGATCAAAAATTATCTTGCATAAAAAATTGCAAGTAATCTACGTCCAAATTATTTTTTCTAGGTAATAATACATATTAAAAAAGATATTAAATTTTGTTTGGCAGCAAAAAACCCGTAGGTTTGTCATCAATACTTTTAAATAAAAATTTATATTCTTTTATTCTCTATTACTCTATATTTGAAGAAAATATAATATCTTTGGATTATATTAATCCAAAAATTCTTTTGTATAATCCAAAAAAGTAGATTTATTCTTTTATTCTTATATAAATAACAAATTTAATGTCTAAAATATGAAATCCATCGTTTTATTTTTTTTACATTTTAAGAATTTTTAATATATAAAATAAATAATAAAAAATTAAATGAGTACCAGTTTTTATGAGTACTTGAGTTTTAAATATTATTAAGTAGTGAAATAAAAAAGTAAGTAAAAGAAACTTTGAAAAGTACATATCAAATAAAATAATTCAAGCTTTTGGTGTAATTAAATTAATCTTCAATGATTAGTATATCATGTGTATTATTTTTAAAAATAAGAATTAGGATAAAATTTTAGTTAAATAAGTTTAATAAGTTAAATAGATCTATTTATCATAAAAAGAAAGAAATTTTAATGACATTGAATTTCAAGTAGGAGAGAAAAGATTTTTGAGGTGTTAAGTATATTTTAAAGAAAGTAGAAAGAGTTAGTGATATTCTTAATCTAAATGAAACAAAAATGATATTTGTAGATAATTTTTTTAACATAGGTGACCATTTAGGGAATTTACTCACCAAATGAACCCTTGATGTTTGCCCAAAAAATGGCCAAAATAGAGGAATTGAAAGACAAAATTGGAAAAACAAAAACAACCAAAATTAAAGGGACTCTTTGTTAAATAAACCTTTTAAGTTTATTTTTATTTTTTTTTATTAAATGGATTATAAGTTTTTTTATTCAGGGATGTGACCTATTTTTGAGATAGATCTATTATCGGATTGTCTGACAGATTTATAGATAGATCGATTATCAATCCGACAGATTTATTATTTGTCCGACAGATATATAAACAAATCGATAATCAACTCGACAGATCAATTATCAATTCGATTTATATATAGACAGATCGATTATTAATCCGACAGATCTATTATTTGTCCGACAAATATATAAACAGATTGATTATCAACTTGACAGATCGATTATCGATCCGACAGATCTATTATTTGTCCGAAAGATGTATAGACAGATTGATTATCAACTCGACAGATCGATTATCGATTCGATTTTTATATAGACAGATCGATTATTAATCCAACAAATTTATTATTTGTCCGACAGACATATAAATATATTGATTATCAACTCGACAGATCGATTATCGATCCGATAGATCTATTATTTGTCCGACACATGTATAAAAATATTGATTATCAACTTGGCAGATTGATTATCGATCCGACAGATCTATTATTTGTCTGACAAATATATAAAAAGATTGATTATCAACTCGATAGATTGATTATCGATTCGATTTATATATAGACAGATCGATTATCAATCCGATAGATGTATAAATAGATCGATTATCGACTAAACAAATCAATTATCAATTCGACCAATAAAAAAATAAAAGTAGATCATTTTGCTAATTGAAAACTTGAAAACAGCAGGCTATTTGCCTAATTGGAAACTCAAAGAAGCTTAATAGCTAAACTTTCTCCCAATAAAACATCTACTTAATTAATTATCCATATACACCAAATCTTAGTGTAAAAAATCCACCAAGGTGAGCTTTTCTTTGTAAATTTTTACCACCTAAAATGGCTACTTCACTATCTACACCAACCTTTTCTTTACTATCTTTGCTTCAATCAACCATTAATAAACCTTCCTTATCACCTTCTTTCTTCACCATCAAACCCAAGGTGTCCCACTCTTGATTCACCTTCTCAAAAAAATAATATTAATTTTTTTTTTCTAAAAATTTCCAATTCTTGATTCACCTTATTGCAGAAAAAAAAAGAAAATTGGGTTTGGGGGGGGGGGGGGGGGGGTTCACTTTTCTAAAATTATCAATCTTTATCACCTACCTATATCAATTCTTGATTCACCTTATTGCAAAAAAAAATTAATAATAATAATAATAAAAAAAATCTAAGGTTAAGTTTTTGAAAAATTTCTAATCTTTATCCTATACCCCTAGCAATTCTTGATTCACCTTATTCCAAAAGTATAAAAAGAAAAATTGTTTTGATGTTTTTGGTTCAATTTTTATAAAAAGTTCCAATCTTTATGACATACTCATATCAGTTCTTGATTCAGCTTATTCAATTTTTTTATTTTTTTTTATCATATAGTCATTTATGTACAAAATTATGTTTGCAGGTTAGTAATTTTTGTAGGTTTATATCATCATCAATGGCTTCAGATTCAAAGGATTTGCCTATTAACAACCCAGGCCTTCATGCTACTCCTGATGAAGCAACTAAAGGTTACTTTTTGCAACAAACTGTAAGCATTAAAATGGTTATCTTTCTTGTTTATATATGTGGAATTGTAGGTATTGAGTAAATGTTTTTATTTATTGTGTTTTTAATGCCTTTTTTTGTTTTGTTTTTTGTATTTAGATGTTTAGAATTAAGGACCCCAAAGTGAGTCTTGAATTCTACTCAAAAGTGATGGGCATGTCGTAAGTCTTCGATCTATCTCGAGTATTTGTTTGCCTGTAAAACTTTGTTTGGATGGTTGTTGCATATTGTTTCATAATGTATCGTACTATATTGTTTCGTGTTGTGTTGTATGGCGTTGTATTGTTTCGATGAATACAACGTTTGATGTTGTTGTATGATGTCGCACATCATCAATTTGAAGGATAAACCTATAGGGGAGCCTTGAAGTAACTGGTAAAGTTGCTGCCATGTGACCAGGAGGTCACGGGTTCAAGCCTTGGAAACAGCCTCTTGCAGAAATGCAAGATAAGGCTGTGTACAGTACACCCTTGTGGTGGGGTCCTTCCCCGGACACCGCGCATAGCGGTAGCTTTAGTGCACCGGGCTGCCCTTTTTTAAACCTATGAGTAAGATAGGATACGAGGTAGAGATACTGTAAAAAGGTAGGATAAATGATAAAATAAGATTATTAGATAATAAGTGAGAACAAAATGAGAAAAAAAATAAGGTAATGACGCGGTCACACCGAATTGGTCGTTACACAAAGTAGGAATTTTCTTTGTTACAGAACGATGAATTTAACGAATACGATATAATAAAATTTAAGTTACAACAAAAACAAACATTTTATTTGAACTAACGGCACAATACACTGTAACGGCCATCCAAATAGAGTGTAAAGATGTTGCTTCAAATGTCGGTTCAACCGTTATTTCTACTAAGCTAATGTTATCTACTTTGTTTTTCTCCCTAATATTGTGTTTTGCTAATGCTTGTTTTGGTAAATTACAATTCAATGGAATGCAGTGTCATGTTACTTTAGGATTCTGATCAGTCTAGTGTTTGATTAAGTTCTGAAAGTTCTTGTTTGGATTCCCAAATAGTGTAATGTTTGACGGTATAGTGTTTGATTAAGTTCGGAATGCTCTTTTTGGATCCCCAAATAGTATAGTGTTTGACGAATACAAATTTGAACTTTACGAGTTTGATCAAATCCTTAAATCCGTGAATATAGATGTATTTTGTCTTAGGTGTATCAAAGTGTAGACGTAAGCTAAATGTGAAGCTGAATATATAGTAGTATGATTTATGCCTTGTCCGATACAGCTTGCTCAAGAGACTGGATTTTCCAGAGATGAAGTTCAGCTTATACTTCATGGGGTATGAGGTAAGTTTCAGATAACTTTGTGTCTAGAATGCTGTTTATCATATTTCCTTTTGGTATACTTCCGTTCTCCAATTTACATTTGCTTACGGGTGGTATAGGATACATCATCAGCACCCAGTGAACAAGTCGAGCGTACGGCTTGGACCTTTGGTCAGAAAGCTACATTAGAGCTTACACAGTAAGAACTCTATTTTGTCTGTAGCGCCTCTACGATTATTTGCTCTCTTCTTGCTATTTGGTGGCTCATTGTTTCTATATTTTTATTTGCAGCAACTGGGGTACTGAGAGTGACCCTAATTTTACAGGTTATCACAATGGAAATTCGGAACCACGTGGCTTTGGTATGTAATTTGCATATTTTAAATTTTTGTTTGCTCGATTTTAGAGAGCTCTTCTTTGTTTGTCTTCATTTTCCGTCCCTTTATACCTCATTGATTTTCTTCTGCAGTGAAACGTTAATCTTGTTATGTCAGGTGTAAAGTTTAGGAAATGCTTGCTATTCGTCATTTTAATGCAGCGTGGCAATACTTTGTTTCTCCATTTGACTTAATTAGATGTCTTAGTGGATTCCTTTTGACATGTCACAACAAACAACTACAACAACATATCCAATGTAATCCCACAAATGGGGTCTGGGGAGAGTAGAGTAGAGTGTATACAAACCTTACCCCTACCTTGTGCAGGTGGAGAGAGACTGTTTCCGATAGTCCCTCAGCTTTAAAAAACAAGTTGCAAGCTAGAGGAATGGGGAAATAGGTCAATTTCTGGTTATTTAAATGGTTGGTAGGTAAATAGCAAAAGCAGGTAACCGTTGGAGTTTGGCCTGCCTATGGTAAAACATGATGATTCACTTCAACAACAACAACAACAAACCCGGTATATTCCCACATAGTGGGGTCTGGGGAGGGTAGAGTGTACGCAGTCCATACCACTACCTCTAAAGAAGTTGAGAGGTTGTTTCCGATAGACCCCCGGTTCAAGATAAAAGGCAGTATACAAAAGCATCAAAAGCATAGAACACGATAAAATAACATAGGTATGACATCCACAAAAAATTTGTACATTGCCAAACAAAGGACACCAAAGTCCACCTAATACTGCCTACGACTCATCCACACCCTTATCCCTCTATCCTAATGCTTTTCCTCCATATCTTCCTATCCAAAGTTATGTTCTCAGTCAGCTGTAATTGCTCCATGTCACGTTTAATCACTTCTCTCCAATATTTCTTCGGCCTACCCCTACCCCGTTTGAAACCTCCTAAGGCCAACCTCTCACACCTACGAACTGGGGCATCCGTGCCTCTCCTTATCACATGACCAGATCATCTCAACCTCACTTCCCGCATTTTATCCTCCACTGACACCACTCCCACCTTCTCGCGAATAATTTCACTCCTAACCTTGTCAGCCCTTGTGAATCCACACATCCAACGCAACATCCTCATTTCCGCCACCTTCAACTTTTGGATATGAGAATTCTTAACCGGCCAACACTCCGCTCCATACAACATAGCAGGCCGGACTGCAACTCTATAGAATTTGCCTTTCAGCTTGGGGGCACCTTCCTATCGCATAAAATTCTCGAAGCGAGCCTCCATTTCATCCAACCTGCCCCAATACGGTGAGAGACATCCTCATTTATCTCTCCATTTCCTTGAATCGTAGATCCAAGATACTTAAAACTATCCTTCTTGCAAACCGCCTAAAATCCAACTTCACTACCATCTCCTCCTCTTGCCTCGAGTCACTAAACTTGCACTCCAAGTATTCCGTCTTGGTCCTACTCAACCTGAAACCTTTTAGACTTCAGGTTTGTCTCCAAACCTCCAGCTTATCATTAACCCCTTTTCGCGACTCATCAATCAGAACTATATCATCCGCGGAAAGCATACACCAAGGCACCTCGCCTTATATATTTTGCGTCAACACATCCATGGAAAAAAGAAGAAGAGAAAAGGTGAAGTTTCTGTTTAAGGCCAGTGGACAACAACCGCAAGTTATCAATTTGAAACACAGTAAATACTTCTTACAGAAAATGTTGTGTTTCGCAAGTACATATCAATTATTGATTTCTGGAATCCATTTTTAGAGAAGGCATACTTTCTCGGTCCTGTTTTAGCTAGTCTCATCTGGAAAATCTGGAGATTGGACACGATAAGCTGAAGGATATTATACTAGTTAAGTTTTAATTTGCTTAGAATAAAACGTCAATGTTTGAAAAATGGGGTAAATTGTGTCAAGTCAATTGAGATTTTTCGTGGTAGAAGAAGGATACGTATGTCATATATTGGGTTGGAAAAAATTCAAGCCTTCGTCAAATAGATGAAAGGGATCGCTAACTGAAGATGGACATTGGTTTCTAAATTAACTGATTATTTTCACTAAAATGGTTATGAATGTAGACGATATTGTAAATTACAAGTTTCCAGCCCAATTTTTTTTTTGACAAATAGGTGACAAGCTATGTAGCTATATGAATTTTAATTGTTAAGCGCTTGGAAAGTTTTTGGCTGCCTATTGTCGTTAACTTCTGATGCTCACTACTCATTTGTATCTGACGACAATTCTACAAGGATCTAGAGCATGTCATTGTCGATGTTAAAATTCCTATTTGGTGTTGGCTGACTTGTTTCCTCCTCTTTCAGGACACATAGGTGTTACTGTTGATGACGTCTACAAGGCTTGCGAGAGATTTGAAAGTCTGGGAGTGGAGTTTGTAAAGAAACCTCTTGATGGTAATTTAACCTTAATTTATAGACCTTTTTGAGACGATTGTTTTTTTTAAAATGAAAATGCAAGCTTAACAAGTGAATTGAACTTGTCTATGCATAACTGAAGAAATGCTATGCTGACCTTTGATTATTCGAGCTTTGATTCTGTTAGTTTCTTGGAAAAGTAACATATACTTGATAAGTTGTACCATCTTTTTACTCAAAGTATCCCGTCAAGCAAGCATCGTGTATAACCTGTTATATTTACGATGGTGTGGACAAGCAATAGACTTAGTGAATATGTTTGCAGGATGATCATTTACTTGATTTGACAAACTTAACGATAATGCCTCATGAAAGTATTTTCGATAACTGAGACAAGCTTAGGTGCTTGGTCTTTTTATGAAATACTTAATTGGATGTAATATAAAGTGTATTTGATTATAACAGGTTCCATTTGACAAGTCTAACTTCAGTTCTTGAAATAGTTGTTTGATCGTTATAATTTTCAAGTTGCCATGGCTATTGAGAAACCATGGCATTGTTTGATCGGAAACAACCTTTCTACTTCTCCGGAGGTAGTGGTATGGACTGTGTACACCTTACCCTCCCCAGACCCCACTATGTGGGAATACACTGGGCTTTTTGTTGTTGTTGTTGCTGCATGGCAATTGAGAAACCACATTTTTATCTTACTTTTCGGAAATATAAAATTACATTCAGCCAACACCAACATATCCAAAAGGTGTAGCATTTATCAGAATGTAATATAGAATGGACCCCAAGAGCATGGTATTTTTTTTTATAACCGTGGTGTCCGGGCCGGCTTACGCGCACCTCGACTAATTCCACGGGATACCTGCCACTTACCACAAGCAACTGGTACCAGGTAATTCTGTCCACCTAGACTAGGACAGATGAGAAGAAATCGCCTAGTGTTTTTGTCTTCGCTGGGATTTGAACCAGAGACCTCATGGTTCTTAACCACTTCATTGATCGCTAGGCCACACCCTTGGGTGCAAAACACGGTATCGAATCAACAAGAAATTGAAGGATAGAATATTAGGGTCTAGATAGGGGAAATAACAAGAATGTTACTATGAATTAGTTAACCCCATGAAATTCCTATAATAAGCACTAATCAAAGATTGTTAGAAAGAAAGCAGAATGCAAACAGTTAGAGCACAATCAGTTAACATCAAGAACAATTGAAGATAACTTGACAATAATTAAGATTGTACTCGATGACAAGAAAAATCTAAGAGAGAACGAGAACTCATGCGAGAATAACCTAGCTATGGTGTAATTTAAGAGAGGTTGCTAAAGAAGTATAAGGTAAACTAATAAAAATAAAGCACAAAGCTAAAATAAAGATAGAACTCTTCAATCAAACGTAAAGTTTGCTCACTGAGTTTAGTGGGTATTTGGATTGACTTTTTTTTTTTTAAGTGACTTAAAAATTAAAAGTCAAAATTAAAAAGTAGGTGGCATCCTACTTTTAAGCTATAATAAATGAATTGTTGAATTTTGGCACACAAATTAAGGAAAAAACATTAAAGTTATAAATTTAACACAACTTTCTATTTTTACCCCAAAAAAGAAAAAACTGACCTTGTAATACCTTTTCAAAAGTTAATTGATTGTCAAATCATAAGAGTTAAATTTGAAAAAAAATTCAATGATTCACTTATTTTGAAACACCAATAAATACCCCAACAATTCACTTATTTCGAAACGGAGGGAGTATTTATTTTTATAATATACTTTTTAAGTCTACAAAAAGTGCTTAAAAATATCTTTTGTCTTTGTCAGAAACCTTCAAAAATTTAAAAAGTGTTTAGAAGTCAAAAATACTTAAAAATAAGGCAATTCAAACACTCTCTTAATCAAGAAATAAAGCTGCACCCACGCTATTAAACTAAAATGAATAAATAATGAAAACTCATATTTAGCGGTCGTGTGGTTGGAAAACAAGCTATTTCGGAATAAGTTATCACACCCTTAAGATGAAATAAAATAACACTATAATTTCGAATAACTAATCCATTCGTTGTATTCCAACTAAATATGAGATAAGTTCATCCTATAATAATCTTGAAATTAGGTATTCCTTATCCGCGGTACCAAACGAGCACTTAATTTCGTGTTTTAATCAAGGTCGGAGATACCCTTTGTCAAGGGGGTTCATCCAAACTCCTTCGGCAAGCATCGATTCATCATTCATCGAGATCTCCCTACAATGAGTCTAAGAACTACTTTTTATTGTAGTTACTACCCTATAACAAAAATGGCTACAATGGCCTTAGTTGGAATTGCAGAATGGCCAGTCCACCAGAAGCTGTGTACCACGACCACGGTGAGTGTCATATGATAGCGCTGCATTGTCTGTAGTCCTCGTCTGTGATCATGGTCCTTGACTGCGAACACGATCCATGACGACCTGGCACTTTTCAGCAATAGTGGTCTCCCACACGAACGCAAAAGTTTACAACTTGGTTCAGTGTCGCGATAGGTTACCTCCAGCCCGGAAATCAGCTGTTTCAAATGGCTTCCTTCCTTGAATTCTAATTTCTTGAAGCACCCTTTTGACTTGATATTTTCGTGGAAGATTTCATCATTAAGGATGCCTATCGGGGTTGTATTAGGTGGTGATACTTGCTGGCTAATCTATGAATGTATAATCGATGATCCACTTATGACCTCTATTTTTATAGAATAATCTCTTCCTCAGGAGTAGATTATATATTGAAGAATACATACTACTACATCCCATCATCACATGAAAGTCTATGTATCGTAATACTCAAAAGTAAATGCAATATTTGGCAGTTTCTCGTGATCACTAAGGCGCTCTTCCCAACTTATAGAAACTTGACCTTTGGATCCATAGGACAATTTTCTACTCGTCTCTGCATGAATGTGAAGAACGTACTTCCATTCTGAAATGACAACGCTGATTATCAAGTCCATGTGGGGAGGAAGAACACATATGCTTATGCGGAGAACTGACTTTTTATGGTATACTTATGATACTAAATAGATACCATTTCTGAAATTTAAATAAAAGTATCATCATTATGGAGTACCTAGAAGAGCCGTTAATAGGACAAATGGTGGTGGTCTCACTAGATTGAAATAGTAAAAGCCTATGCGGCTCATGCCATATAAGATGATCCTTCTAGTACTATGGTCATTTATAACGAAGTTCTTACTTAAAGGCTACTACACCTTTTTGAAGAAATGATAAATTGATATGAGACTGTGGATAACTGGAACATATAAAACTGAGCTTAAAATAAAAAAGGACACGGAGTAGCTCGACGGACTTTGATTATCAACGTTTGGGACCTCTTAGCCTGGATGAACATAGGAAAGATTGAGAATAAGCAATAGTTCAGAAGGGGATCGAGAATAATCCTTTTGCGTGCAGCCGCGATGTTTAGCACATTCTAAATTTATTTATCCTTACGTCGTCTGCTATTGTTCTATATTGGATTTTCATTCTGTCGATTTCCTCGCAGATACTTGACTGGAAGTCTTTGATCTCGTTTAGTTTTCAAATCATGTCATCAGCTGATCTTAGCATATATTTTAGTTCCATCTCCTAAATAAGGTAACATATTTGCAGGAAAAATGAAAGGTATTGCATTTATTAAAGATCCCGATGGCTATTGGATCGAGATCTTTGACACAAAAAATATCAAAGAAGCTGCTGGTCCTGCTTCTTAATTCTGGTAAATCATTTCTCATTATTTTGATCGCTATATTTTATTACTATAAGAAGCCTTAATTTTTCCCTTTTTTTTTTTCATTTTGGTAACACAAGGTAGGGGTAAGGCTGCGTCACGCCCACCCTCCCCACTGGAGATTACACTGGGTATGTTGTTTTTTCGGTAACACAATCTAGGTTAAAGCTCTCACTTTCTTTTTGATCATGTGCAACTTTTTTGTGAGACCTCTGAGACTGTCTTCTTCTATGTTGCTCGGACTCTCTAAAAATGCAGTTGGTTGTGTGTTGGATCCTCTAAAAGTGCATTTTTGAGGATCCAACATGGGCGCGGCAAAATTATGGAGAGTCCGATCAACATAGGTGTTATTGGTTCATGTGGAGTGGCCCTTGAATGTAGATATGACGTAACGTACTACCCTTACTGAAGGGAGACTGAACCTTTTTGTTTGGTCTTTGGCGGAGAATCAATTTTTGAGGCGTTAGTCATTAGATAGTTCCTCTCTTTTTTTTCGATTATGCTTTCCCCTTCTTTTCTGAGGTCAGTTGAGAACATTAAGAATTCCGTTCTGCTCATACAGTAGTTCACGAGGAGGATTACTGTGTAAAAACTAAAATCTACGATGTTGCAACTGAATCGTAACCAAACTTGTTAGCTTCTTTTTCTGACATGTGATTCTACGTGGTTAACCATATCGCTGATCAATACAGACATACAATGTGTGTGTGTGAATTATCTTGTGCTTAAATGTTGTCGGAGTTCATGTTATATACAACTAAATGGCGTTAAAGCGCTTAAGGTTATCAGGAGCTCGACGCAAAGACACAGTCCAAGTTTTGGTATACTTTTTTCATTTCTCAAGTTCTTGCTCATGCTTACGCTCATTTGCAGACCCTGCGTTAGATCTAAAATCACCCTCGATGTGCTTAATCGATGATTTTGATTATGTTAAATTCCAGTGTCTCTCATTATGCATCTTTTAGTCGATTTGTTCTTGCATATCGACTATGTAAGGTGTTCTTGTCCACCATGTATAATGTTTTTGACTAATGATTCACGGATACACGATTGGTTCTTCCTGCAGGAGCGCGTGAGAGCTTCTATCGCGAGTCTTGATCAACTGAGGTATCGTTGGAGAGTTAACATTTTCGCGGTGTTTTCGATTTGCTAGTGCATGAATTGGTGCTTATGTTATAGGCAAAAAAAATTTTCTGTGTAATGTGAATACTGCAGATGTATACTGTGTTTGAAATAATGAATCGATGAAAATATTTGTAGCTGCTTAGCGTTACGACTAGGGGTGGCGTTCGGTATTCGGTTCGGTAATTCGATAATCGGTAAATAAAAGTAGATATCAAATACCATACCATTAAACTTCGGTTCGGTAATCGGTAATCGGTAAATTAAATTTTGGTTCGGTACGGAATTCGGTATTTTATGCCCACTCCTACTTACGACTACTGAACAAACTTGGTTGACGAACATAGTTTATGCGCGGATAATGTAGTGGCCCTGGCGAGTCGAGTCACCGCCTAACACTTGATGCAAAATCCGTCCTACGAATAAATAGCGCGTGCACGCATACTTAAAGGACAATTCGGTGCACTAAAGCAATCGGCTATGCGCAAGGTTCCGAGAAGGGTTTCACACAAAGGTGTATTGCACGTAGTAGTCCTTACCTTGGATTTCTGTTAGAGACTGTTTTCAGGGCTTGAACTTGTTACTTCAAAGCTCTCCTTCGGTTTAAATAGGGATCAGGAGGGCATTGGTTCAGGCCTTCGAAACAACTTTTAACAGAAATGCAAGGTAAGACTGTGTACAATGGATCTTTGTGGTCGGGTCTTTCCCCGAATTCTGCGCATAAGCCACCTTTGATGCACCGAACTCCATACTTGCCTTATCGAATCATTAACTTGAATATGAAGTTATCAGACTAAGCTAATTCAAAAATATTCTTCACATGTTATATTATATATCTTACGGAAAAGGGTCAAAAATACTCCTGAACTATTCGATATGGATCAAAAATATCTTTCGTTTGTTTTTGGCTCAAAAGTACTCTTTTGTTTGTTTTTTGGCTTAAAAATATCTCTCCGTTAATTTTTTGACTTAAAAATACCCCTCTGTTAATTTTTTGGCTAAAAAATACTCCTCTCTCTAACGGAATGTCACCAAGAATACCACATAGATAAAAAAAAGTCACTTAATCAGTCCACGTCAGCATACACGTGGAAAATCACTTCATTTAATCCACCTAACAATCAACCTATTTTATTCTAAAAATCCAATCCGATCCATATTCAAAAAACTGGAACCAAGAGGCAAAATTCAATTCTTCAATTTTTTACTCATGTCATCCCTTTCGCCGCCTTATATTTCATCATTTTATATTTTCAAAGTTACGAGACTCACTCGAGCAATTCTTGACCTTATCAACTTGTAGTTGTCCTGTATTGCCACTGAACTTTCATTCTCCTAATTCCAATTGTCTCTAAATTACCATTTCTCTCACTACAATCAGGTTTCTCATTAGACAAATCCAGATAGGACATCCAGTAGAAATCCGAACTCTTGAAAATTGGGTCAACTATTTGAGGATCCAATTATTTAGAGTCGACCCGATTAAAATTCGATTATTTTGGATCAACAATTTAAGGACCTAAATGTTTCCTCATTTTTCGCCTTGATCAATCCGAAATATCTAAACCCATCACATGAAAAATATGCAATCAAATTCTTCAATCTTTTTCCTTTTGGGTCAGTTTTTTTTTAAATATAAGTGGAGTTGGGTCTTTTAAATTAAAACAAAATGGTTGATGGTTAGATGGACTAAATGGAGTGATTTTTCATTTGTGTATGTTGACGTGGACTGGTCAAATGATATTTTTTTATTCACATGGCATGTTTGGTGGCATTCCGTTAGAAAGAATGGTATTTTTGAGCCTAAAAAATTAATGAAGGGTTTTTTGAACCGAAAAAACAAACAGAATGGTATTTTTGAGCCAAAAAATGAAGGGTATTTTTTATTCATTTCAAATAGTTCAAAGATATTTTTAACTTTTTTTCGTATATTTTACATATAGCTTTCTTTTATTTTATTAACTAATATAGACTTTATTTATGCATCCAACAAACGTAATAATTGGAGCCATAAAAAAAAATATTATATCTCTCTTCTAAAGGTTCTTATCCTTCATGTTTTGTGGTGCTTTGATACTTTTTCAGAATTTTGCAAGTCTTTATAACTTGATTTGACACTTTGGCTTTTTTTAAAAGAAAAAAAATATTTATTCTTTCAATCGTCTCAATTTATGTGACGTCTTTCAAATTTTAAAAGTTAAATTTTATTATTTGTCTTTTATATAGTTTTTAATTATATAAATTTTATTTTAAAATACTTAAAGTTCCTATGTTTTGAGTTTACGATCGAAATTTAAAGTTTGTTTTTAAAATTCAAATAGCGCCTCATAAATTGAGATAGAGGATTTAGTAAAATAAAATATACTTACTTCTGTTCTATAATACTCGTTATGTTTCACTTTTTCGAGAGTCAAATTATAGTAATTTTAATTAATATTTTAAGATATATATTTTCACCAGTCATATCGACATGAGAAGAGTTGTAATTTATAGAATTCTTTGCATTGTTTTCAAATAGATAAATTTTTATTAGTAACTATTGAATTAATTTAATTTAATTTTGATGATTAATCAGATTAATTCGCGAAAATTAAACATGACAAGTGTTTTGAGAAGAAGAAGTAATTTCTGAGACCTCTATGTGATTGGTGATACAATAATTATAGGGCAAACAACATAAATCTGACATTTTGCATAATTACTGAAAATTTCAATTTTGGGTCTGTCGAGATACATAATTAGCTCTCGATACATTCAACAAAGATACATTTTTTTCTTTGCAAAGATACATAATTAGTTCTCGATATTTTTTTTTTAACTTTGGATCTGTCGAGATATATATTACCATCCAGCGAAGATACGTTTTTTTCTTTATAAAAATACATAATTAGTTCTTGATATATATATTTTTTGATTTTGGATCTGTCGAGATACATATTACATCTAACGAAGATACATTTTTTTTTCTTTATAAAGATACATAATTAGGTCCCTATATGTTTTTTCCGATTTTGGGTCTGTCGAGATACATAATCAATCAGCCCCCGATACATCCAATGAAGATACATAATTAGTTGAAAGTTTTGTAATTACTTTATAAGAGTGGAAATTTTATATAAATATAATAAGTTAAGCTGTATATTTTTTTTATTTTTTCATAATTATAAATTTATTAAATGGTAAAAAATGAGATCTCAATTCTGAATATAGATTTGCTAAATTTAATGAATGATAGAATTTTATGCTTCTATGTTTGGCAAAAATTTTCCCAAAGTTTTATGTGTCATTATTTCTGATTGTTTGACAACATAAATTGATAGATAATACTATTCAATCAGAAACTTATAAAATTCATAAAATTCACTAATTTTTATACATATATTTCATTCAATATATATAAGTACTGTCAGTTTTGTCAGTTCAAATTTTTCTACAAACATTGACCTTTTACACTTAGAAAAGACATTCTCTTGAATGACAATTTATTGTGTTACATTCGGCGTTCGATATCTGTATTAGGATGATAAAATTTGATATGTACGTAATTTTTAGGGCGACGTTTTAATTTTAATATCCTTTCCTTCATTTTTCGAAGGGGGACGTTGATAGAACTAGTAAAATTGTTGGGAGGTCATGGGTTTGAGTCGTAAAAATGGTTTCTTGCAGAAATAAGAGGTAAGACCGCTTGCGTGTAATAAGTTCTTGTGATAAAATTCGAATACGTACATTGTAGGGCGTAATTTTTAGCCCGACGCTTTTAATATCCTTTTCTCCATTTTTCGAAGAGGGATTTTGGAATGAAGTTTTTTTCATGTGACGGGGAGGTCACGGGTTCGAGTCGGGGAAACAATCCCTCGCAGAAATGAGAGGTAAGGCCACTGCGTATAATAAATCCTTGTGATTCGGTCCTTCCCGAGATCTTGCATATATAGAGGAAGTTTTAGTAAACTGACCGTCTTTTTTTTTTTTTATTCGAAATCCAAATTTTATTAAAGATGAAGAAATCTCAAACATACCATCGCGAACGCGTGTTCTTTAAAAAAAGGATAGCTATTATCTGGAGATAAACATCCAATACCCTCCCAAATTATGATCAAAGTTGCTACGACACACTCCAACTTCACAGTTATCCTATTACCCCTGAACTCAATTTTAGTGTATCTTTATTATCCCTTTTGTGCTGGCGTGACACCTTTATTACATAAATGAGATTCACATCAAAGTGTCACGTCGACTAAAAAGATTGGCAAAAGATGTCATGTCAGGCGTCAGCTAAAAAGGATGATAAAAATATATTAAAATTTAGTTTGAGGGTAATAGGAACTCCGTGAAATTGAAGATGCTTTACTCTATTATCTGCATAATCATATTTGCTAGTGATTATGTGAAAATTATGATTTAACTTGAGCAAAAACAAAAAAAAAAATGTTAAATGTGATTTCTTCCTAATTAGCAATTAAAGTTTAATGAATAAAGTTATCTAATACCTGGAGATTAATTAATTTTATCATAATGATTACTATAATTTTGTAATGGTAATTCAACCTAATACGAAAGAAATTATTTAATTCGCATAATTAGTCATTGCGTTGAATTATGATTAAATGTCTGTAAGACAGAATCCAAGCTAGAATCAACGTGTGTTTTTTATTAAATAGTTGAAATATGTATAAGGTTTTATCCAAACTTCAATTTTATTTATTTATTTTAATTTTTAAAAAGGTGATTCCTTCATCTGTCAATATTCTTTACTCTTTTTTTCTCATTGTTTATTTGTTATTGACACTAATTAATATTCATCGAGCCACAAAAACAAATTCTTGTCATATTATTCTTTGTATTTTTTTCCTCTTAACTTTCTATGTTTAATTATTATTATAACATTTATATCTATTAGGTCATGGTACGTCACATGTTGTACATCAATTAATTGTCACCTTTAAAGAAAAGGAATATTTATAAATGGTATAAATTGTTGGAAAAATGTTGTGTTTCCATACTGAACTATACACGAAATTGCTGAGACACACTCAAACTTTAGAAGGGTTCTATTACCCCCGTACTAATTAAAATCGTATTTTTGGTGACCTTAGTGCCTATATGGCACATTAGTGAATCAACACACTGAAGGTCCACGTAGGCACACGTAGGTACTAAGATTGCCAAAAATACGGTTTTAATTAGTCTGGGGGTAATAGGATCCTCCTAAACTTCGGGTGTGTCGTCTCAACAATTTCGTGTTTAATTTAGGGTGAAAACAATGCATTTTCTCTAAATTGTTCGAGTCAATTTGCATGCAATTTAGACTGATTTTATAGGTACTTGTTAACTTCTGTCAGCACAGATATCGGATAACCTAGTAAAGCTCGGTTAAAGAAAATCACTTGGGGTATTTGCTTGCGGTGAGAGTTGAACATGAGACGTCATAGTTTTCAACTTAGTCAGAGATTTCTAATTCGAGTCTCTGTGAATGAAAAGATCACGTTGACGAACGTCACCTGAAAAAAAATGGACTATGCAGCATACAAATTTAATCAAACTTGAATACCGAACACTGAATGAAAATTAAAACCAAATAAAGCCAGAACTTGAGATCTCATTTTGCATATTTGTGGTTTTCCTAAGACACTTAATAAATATATTTTGAAAGAAATTTAATTTATCAAAATGATTTAAGATTGGTAATATATTTAATGGAAATGTCAAACTTTTTAGCATCAAAAAGACATTTATCCAATAAATAAAGGTGTATGCGGAACTTATTCCTACTTTGACATATAAAAATATTACTTTCGATAGACCCTCGGCTTAAGAAAAGCGAAGACATTATGTTTACGGAGAAATAAGCAGTAATAATAACAAAATAGTTTTAAAGAAATAGAGGCGTACAAGACAATAAGCAGTGATAAAAACTAAGAATGAGAAATACAAATATAATAAAATAATAAAAATTCAAAGAGCAGCTCGATGCACTGAGTCAAATGATTTGATGATATCCGTAAAGCCGATCCTATTGGCTTCTCGAACGGAGAATGGTTGAAGATTATGCGATGCAAGTAAACGTTTATAAAAAAGCCATCGTAAAGTTTCACTCTTGGAAGTAATATAAAGAAAGAAAAAAAGTAGATGCATATTGTCAAATAATTTTACATTGTTGGTCAAATTAGCTCTAACAAGTAGGTAATTAAATACTTTATTAATAAGTAAAGAATAATTAGATAAGAAATGGTAATTTTTAATTTTTTTTTTTGGTTTTACATTTGTGTACTTATTCTTGGTCTTTAATAAGGGGTAAAATAAATAATATTAATCTCTTTTGAATTGGTCACATGAATAAAGACAAAAAAAACCAAGTAAATTATTTACAATTTGATAATTATGAACCATTCTTTATGAATTAGCATTTTTTTAATTATATATTTTCTATCTTCTATATCCGTATTAGAGTTCGACCAAATCAGTATGACACATTAAAAGTTGGGGGAAAACGCTTCTCTAACAGAGGCGATTCCCTATCTAATAAAATTCAAACCCGCAAGTTACAGTTAAAAATTTTAAATATATTTCCACTCTACCATAACTTTGGTTATTTTTATAGATAATCCAATATGTATTTACAAGTTGTTATTATTTGAAAGGTTCTTCTATTTATTATTTTGAAATAAATTATAGAAAAAATGACTAGCATGAGAAATTTCAAAAAATGTTGGGGGATAAATAAATAATATTAGTCAAACAAAAGTAGTTATCATTTTCAAAACCTTATAAATATTTCAATAGAAAACAAATGCAACAAGTAATTTCTTTTAAATAATAATTATTATTGATTTTCCAGATAGTATATATTCACAAGTGTATTAAAATTAAATTAATATTAAGCTTACCTAAGATAATATTTCTAAACAAAGAGTCAACTTCCCCATGTTTGATTATCCAAAAAACAATGGTCAATGATCAATCAATAATATCACATAAATAAATAATAATAATAATTAAAAAAAAAAACTTATACATTAAATATGAAATTCTTCATTGTCGTGATATGTATTTGAATTTTTTAATTTTCAATTATCATAGGGTTAAATTAATGGTTTTTTCTCCCACATAACAGTATAAAACCTAGAGATTAATTAAATAAACAGTGTGTGCCTTTTAATTTTGAAAATAATACTAAGATTTTTATTAATTAATTTTTCTATCACTTTCAAAATCTTGAACTACCATGCAAATCCTCAAATAATATTATAATATATTAACATGTATTATTATCTATTTTTGTATATGCATGACTTGTTCTCATCCTACAAAGATTCTTTGAATTTATATAGTTTGTTACACTTAATAAATTAATTAAACATTAGAGCTTTTTATATATATACTTGAGTAATTAATTTGGAATTAATATATATTAAGTGGACTTTTAGATACAAATATAATTAGATCTTTGTTTCAATTTAGGTCATGAATTTGCATTATAGAATCAGTCAATAATGCTCGCGTTATAGTAAATTACTTATTTCGATCGCACCCTCTTGAATTTTTTTGCATAACGCATCAGAATATTACATCATTATTTCGATACAACAAATTTATGACAATAATTAATTCTTTAAAGGAAAAAAACATATGATGAGAGTGAAGAACAAAAACAATTAAATCAATATAAATTCAATTGAATCAAAATCTTAAAACGAACATCAAACATTAGATCAAGTCGAGAACTTTTTTAATTTCTTTCAATTACATCAAAATAGATATCGAACTTCAAGTGACGAACAAAAACAATCTTATACGATATAAATTCAAATGAATCAAAATCTCAAAACGAATATCAAACATCAGATAAAGTCAAAAACTTTTTTTTTTTTCATTCAAGTACATCAAAATCGATATCGAACTTCAAGTGAAGAACAAAAATAATCTTATACGATATATATAAACTCAAATGAATCAAAATCTCAAAACGAATATCAAATATCAGATCAAGTCAAGATCTTTTTTTTTTTCATTCAATTACACCACAAGTCTAAAATAGATATCGAACTTCAAGTGACGATTAAAAATAATCTTATACAATATAAATTTAAATGAATCAAAATCTCAAAACAAATATCAAACATCAAACCAAGTCAAGATCATCTTTTATTTCCATTCAATTGCACCCCAATTCTAAAATAGATATCGAACTTCAAGTGGCGAACAAAAATAATCTTATACGAGATATATAAATTCAAATGAATCAAAATCTCAAAACAAATATCAAACATCAGATCAAGTCAAGTTCTTCTTTTTGCCATTCAATTACACCCCATGTCTAAAATAGATATCGAACTTCAAGTGACGAACAAAAATAATCTTATACAATATAAATTCAAATGAATCAAAATCTCAAAACGAATATCAAACATCATATCAAGTCAAAGATTTTTTTTTTTCATTCAATTACATCACAAGTACCTACACAAAACCCCAAAAACACCTATCAAAATCATCATGAATAGTACTTACAACAAGTCATTTTACTATCACTTCAATAATAAAACATCCCTATTTCATTTGACTTGTTACAATTCTCATCATTGTACAACAACAAATTGTTGCTACTAATACTAGTACTACCATTATTGCCATTAGTACAACAATTTGTAGCAAGTTGCTCCATATTACCATAATAATCAAGATTAAATTGTTGATTATTAATTCCTTCAAAAATAGTTTGACCAAATCTCATAATTTCTTCTCTTTTAATATTATTATTAATTTCTTTATTACCAAAACTCATTTGGCTACAATAACTTCCATCTGATGAAGAACAACTTGCAACTTCTCCAAATTGTGAATAATTTTGCAAACAATTTGCTTCAAATTTTGGGTAATTTTGCAAATTATAATTTGTAGCACCAAAATTAGGAAAGTTATAATTATTTGTCATAATCATCATATTAGGCAAAATATTTTGTTGGGCTGAAGAAATAATGGGCTGTTCTAGGCCTGTAATTAAAGGCCCAAGATTTTGTTGGGCTTGATGAAAAGAAGTAGTAGTAGTAGTAGATAGAAAATGGGGTGATTTTTTTTGGATATTAATAAAATTATTATTATTATTATTGTTAGGTATTATTAATCCCATGAGCTTTTTCTTGAGCTTCGTGTTCCAATAATTCTTGATATCGTTGTCAGTTCTTCCCGGTAACTGAGCTGCTATAATCGACCACCTGCAAATGTAAAATAAGCATATAACTAAATTAACACGCAATAGACGACTATAAAACCTCACAATTTCTAATAGATTTTTCGTTAGAAATCCATCTAAATCTCACTCATCGCAGTTGTTTCTGACAATATTTTTATCGAAAATTTTATTTTTTTCGAGTAGCAATATAATTTTAATTAAAAAAAAAAAAGAGAATAAATAAAGAGTTGATCTTTAGATCTAAACCTGGCATGCATGCATAAATAAATTATCCATAAATGGAAGAAACCAACAGATTAATTGCATTTCTTTCTGAGCCTTAATTGTCTATACATTTTTTTTCCTTTTTATCTCACTCATTGTAGTTCTTTTTTTTTTTTTTTCCATTTTTAGTGGGAACAATTTGTTTTTTCAGTCTCAAAGTCATCATAAAAAGAAAACAAAAAAGAAATACCTAAAATAGAATATATTTTAGTTTAAGCAGTACATATAAAATATTCTACGCTATCGTGTAAATCTAACCCTACTACTGTAGAATATTTTGTACGCCGACAGAATCAATAATACATTTGATATTAAAAAAAAAAAAAGGAAAAAGTTTACCTGCTTCCAATGTTGGCATACAAGGTGCAAATAATTCTATCTTCTTCATCGGAAAAATCACCATGCTTTATATTTGGTCTTAAATAATTTAGCCATCTTAATCTACAACTCTTCCCACATCTCCTTAGTCCTAAAATCCAAACAACAAATATATACCATCAAAAAAATCATAAATATATATATATATATATATATATTTTTTGTTTCTATGGATGTTCGGTATCTATTTTAAAGCCAACTAATCCGGATTCGTGGCAGAAGGGAAGTGTCCAACAACAACATACGCGGTGTAACTCCACAAGTAGGTTTAACTTTTGAGGCCCTATCTTTGCGGGGTAGAGAAGTCGTTTCTGATAGACAGATGAAAAACACATACAACACACACACATATATATATATATAGGTTTAACTTTTGAGGCCCTGTCTTTGCGGAGTAGAGAAGTCATTTTTGATAGACAGATGAAAAACACATACAACACACACATATATATATAGGTTTAACTTTTGAGGCCCTATCTTTGCGGGTAGAGAAGTCGTTTCTGGTAGAGAAATGAAAAACACATACAACACACACATATATATATTTAATATTATTAATTACCAGCTTTTTGTGGAAGAGCAATCCAATTTCCAGCAGTGCCAAATTTGTGAATAAAATCTTTGAGTTTAGCATCTTCATCAGGTGACCATGGCCCTCTCTTTACATTTGCTTTATCACAACATGGTGCTCTTCCCATTTTCTTGTTTGTTTTTTTTTCTCTCACACACACACTAGTGTTTTTTTCTTTGGTTGGGCTAACTTTGTAGCTATATATATATAGAGAGAGACAAATGGACAAGAGTCTCTTTGTGATGGTAGTGGGGTTGGGGTGGGGTGGGTGGGGTGGGGGTGGGGGGTTAAAAACAGTAAAAAAGAAGAAATTTTGAATTTTTCTATGAGTCATAGTTACAAAGTCAAAAGGACAGACCTATTTTTAACTTACTTTTGTTGAACCCTAGCTCTTGTCAAAATAATTAATAATAATAATAATAATAATAATAATAATAATAATAATAATAATAATCCCTCCGTCTCATTTTATATTTCATCATTTTTATTTTGGTCCATTTATAAAAAAATATCACCTTTACTTATTTGGTAACTATTTAATGACATCATTGGGACGATTTTGTAAACTTTACAAAGTCAACAACAACAACAACAATAATAATAATAATAATAAGGGAGGGAAGGAAGAAAAGCAGTAGTTGATTGGATTTTCTATCTAGGATTTATTGGTTCGATTAATTCAGATTATATGCATCGAGCGATGGGCGTATGGGTCACTTAAAGTTCGACTTTTGTCTTAGAGGCATTCATTTATAATCCAACTCGCACGTTAGTTTCATGCTGCCGCTTTTCAATCAAGTGCAATGACCAATTATTACGCGAATCAACGGTCAATCTGGGTCCATATAAGAGAAAAGCGTGTCTGACAACGGAACAAGAATTTTCAGTAAGGTCATAATTTAGAATATAAAAATATAAACATACAAGCAATCAAGGAAATTCAAACATCAATAATTATATATAGGTGAAAATTTATTTTGATCTTTATGTGTACATTATAATTTTATTACGTACCTCCACTAATGAATATGTTCTATAGGAGTTTTTTTTTCATTCTCGGGACTTGAACTAATTAATACATAAAGGGTAGTCTTGGTATACTAAAGTTTCCGTTGCACGCAGGATCTAAGTAAGGGTCTGACCACAAGAATCTATTGTACGCGGTTTTACCTTACCTTTCTGTAAGAGTCTGGTTCGAAAGCTTGAACTCTGATCTCCTGATCTCATGCCAACAACTTTATCGGTTACTCCACGGCTCCCTTTCATCACTTGAACTAAGGGGACGTTTGGTCGGAAAACTAGTTATCCCGGAATTAGTTATCCCACCCTCAAAAAGGAATAAAAATAACACTAAAGTCCCAAAATAACTAATCACGGGATGATCAGTTATCTTATGCATTTTATCCGAACCAAATATGGAATAAACTCATCCTAAAATTAATCTCGAAATTAATTATCTCTTATCCCTCCTATCAAATGAAACCTAAATACATATACAATATTATCTAATAATGAATAGATCACTTTTTGCTTTGTTAATTTGTCTAATTAGTCTTTCCCTTAAACACCAAGAAATTTCCATAAATAGTTTCATAAGTTTTATATAAAATATAGTTAATTAATTGACTAACTGACTGCTCATTAGCTTTGATCACTTAAATTATTTTGACATGTTACAAACTATAGGCTAATAATTTCTAGGTAGAGTACTATTTAATTAATTAATTTGAGAACTTATCTTAACTGTATTTATTTGCATGAGTCAATCATATAACATTAATAGAATACCACATCTACCTAACAAAAATTATTGGACATATATACACACTTAAATATATGCATGTGGGAATATAAGTCTCTCATGGATTAACTAAAAAAAGACATATAAAGATTTTTTTACACATTGTTTTTTACCCATAAAAGTGACTGAGTTGGTTAAGCAAGAAAGATGCTAAATGGAGTCGCTGATTCAAAACCAGCCGCATGTTTTCTTAATCGAGTTTATCGTACGGAGTCTAAGCCGTGTTTCAGTCTGAGTGTAGCTGATCATCCTCTCGAATCAGCTACTGATCATCGCCTTGGTAAGCTATTGCCTTACCAACTAGCTAATTAATCAGACACGAGCCCCTCCTCGGGCGAATTCCTCCTTTTGCTTCTCAGCCTGCTACTGGGTATTAGTAGTCGTTTTCAACTGTTGTTCCCCTCCCAAGGACAGGTTCTTACGCATTACTCACCCCTCCGTCAGGGGCGGATCTAGAGGCCCGGGTGGAGGTTCCCGAAAATTCAGTAACTTTCGTGCGAATCTAGTATTTATATAGAGAAATCTAGTAAATATATAAGAATTATAAGTTGGAAACTCATAAACAAAATGTATTGTTGGTCTAGTGGGGTAGAGAGACTTGTAAAATTTCTATTGAGCCTCATATGGTTGTGGGTTCAAATCCCCTTAATATCTATTTGTTTTTATTTTTATTCAACGGAGAACTCGCAAACTTTAAATCCTAGATCCGCATCTGCGCCTCCGCCACTGGAAATATCGTTTTTCGTGTTTTTCATCCGACTTGCATGTCGCCATCTGCATCCTAAGCCACAGGATCGAACTCTCCATGAGATTCATAGTTATATTACTTACGACTTTCTTGTTCATAGACAAAGCGGATTCTCTCCAAACATGATTTGTAGGCTATTACATTAAAGTGAAATTTCCCTTATGCACACTAAAAAAATAATAACTGCAGATTCTCTTCTCAACAGAAAAATAAATATATTTTTTGAAAATATTTAAGCGTTGAATTTTTAGATCGATTTTACCTTTTTTCTGTAGTAGTGTATTTAATTGGAGAAGTTTTAAAACAAAATACAATTTTTTGAAAATTCTCAAGACAAATAATAAAATGAGGTAGAAGTAATAATTAAATTGTTCTTTATTTATTTTTTATTTTTCACCCAGTATTTAATACCTATATTGAAGTCCCGACTTATTCGAATTATTCACTGCAAGGCTCATTCTGAAAGTGAAGCTCCTAACAGAATTTTTTTTCACATGAAAAGCTCGAATCCAAGGATTCTAGTTAATAGAATTTTTCATTTTCCTGTGGTTTTAATTTCTTCTATAAATTTTCTTATTTTTCTCCCCTTTATTTTTTTAAAAATAATTAATGACCTGTCTCCCAATAAATGACCAAACATAAAAAAAATAATAGATTGTCTGCTAACACCTTATCCCTATATGAGATTTTTTACAGTGACTTATGATAATGATTATTAATCATACAAGTATTTACATCAGAAAAAATACACTTTATTGATTGACTTATCAATGTTCTCTTTTTTCGAATTGTCACCCTTTATAATACACTCTATACAAATAATTTTAACCGTCGCGGATTTAGAATTTAACTTTAATGAGTGTAATATTTTAAGATTTTTAACGCAGAATCAATTATATATATTAAAAATTATGGTGTGTATCTATTATTTATCACAATTTTGATAAATTTATGCTATGTGTAAAAATTGTTGGATTCTATAATATACTTGTAGTATATTATATTCTTACAACATTTTATTTTTATTTTTACAAAATTCAATGAAAATCTCCCTTTTTTCTGCTTAGTTACATCTTAAAGAGAAGGTTAAAATAAAGCAGACGTATAGTAAAAAGATGTTTTTATTGGATTAAACAAATTACTTACAAATTAGCAGCCTTTTTATTGTTAAAATTAAGTTATGTTTCTTTTAAAAAAAAAATGTTAGCTATGTTTTGACTTGATCTTTTCTTGATTTGAAATATGTTTAATACATCGATAATCTGTTAAACTTGTTATTAAATTTCATTTGGACAGTCAAATCATGATGTTTTAATAAAATACTTAAACATATGATAAAGTGCTTAAATATTAATTGAACACTTTTGATTTCAAATTTTGGAAAAGAAATTTTATTCTTGTATTCTTAAGATCTTTTCTTTCATCTCGGGAGAGATACGATCGGGAGAAGCTAATTCAAACCCTTTGGTCGGATCCGAACAAAATCGATGAGACGGAGGAAATTCGAGTGAATGGAGCAAATGTAGTTGAATGGAACGACAAGCAGATTATATGTTCCACCGTGCCGAGATGTGATGTGCAGTTGGTGATGATCACCCTCCGCGCCTTTGACATGCACTCCAGAACCCCGCCACCGCTCGTGAAAACCCATGTCGATTGGTCCTCCATTCATCCGATCGGAGGGCAGTGAAGGAGGCGAGTTCCCTAACCTAGGCGAGACTAAAGAGAAAAGAGTTCAGTCTACAAATGATTCGAGTTATCAGTTCCACGCAAACCACAGAGAAATAAAGCGCGTGTGTTTATTAAATTTAACCACATAAAATATATTAATTTTTTCGTAGAAATGATTTTACAAGTCCATGTACATTCTTACAACTTTTTCAAAGTTTTCAAAATCCAATAAAAATCACTTTTTTTCTACTTAGTTACATCTTAAGGTTAAAATAAAGTTGACAGATCATAAAAAGATGTTTTATTGGATGAAACAAACTACATGTATACGTACTTTTTATTATTATTAAATTTTTTGACTTGATCTTTTCTTGATTTAATATATCATGGAAAAGATTTGAGTCTTTACCCATTGGAAATTAAGTACTAAGTTTATTACAAAAATTAATTTTTAAAAAATACAAGTAGTTAGTACTAAATAACGTGTCAACTTAGGTTTCAAATATGTACAAATTCCTAAGGAAGTGTTAAATCAATCCATTTCCCTAAAATCAATTTAGATATGGTGTGATATCTTGGTGTGGGTAGCAGTCCTCTCTGATGATCTATTAAATGGATCGGATTGTTTTGGAGGGGTTGGGGGAATCATTTTTCAAGTCAAACGGCAGAAATGTAACGATTTGCAGATTTTTTGTGACGTTCGATGGGTGTTAGCCCATAGAACGGGCAAGTGGAGTTAGGAGTGGGTGATGCGTACGCAATCTCATTGTTATTAAATTTCATTTAAACAGTCGAATCATGATGTTTTAATAAAACATTTAAACATATGATAAAATGCTCATATATTAATTGAACACTTTCGATTTCAAATTTAGGAAAAGAAATTTTATTCATGTATTCTAAAGATCTTTTCTTTCCTCTCGGGAGAGATACGATCGGGAGGAGCTAATTCAGACCCCTCTAGTTGGATCAGGATCGAAAAAGGTTCTGGACAAAACTACTCAGGTAGTTCCTGGCGATCTATTAAATGAATCGGGTTATTTTGAAGGGGTCGGGGGAGTCATTTTTCAAGTAAACGGTCGAAACGGCAAGGGTTGCAGATTTTTTGCGATTTTTGATGGTTGTTAGCCCAAGAAACGAGCAAGTGGAGTTAGGAGAGGGTGATGCGTACGTACTCTCATTTTTATCTTATAAAGGTAGAACGATTGTATATGATAGACCCATAGATCAAGTAACGCGTAATAATATCAAATATGAAAAAGCAAACGTAATAGTAAAGTAGTCATGTTGATCAGTATAACGGAGAAGAGAACAGTATCAATAATACGTAATACGGTACCGAAGCAAAGAATGTCAGATAATAATAAAATGGAAGAATACAAAATACTATATGAGCGATAAAACAATACTAATAAGAAAGACTAGACAACGGTCGACTAACTAACAAATTTCTACCTTAATATTTGACCTTTATATCTTTCTAGCTGAGTTTATCAGCAGAGGCGGAGTCAAAATTTTCACGAAGGGATCCAAAATTTGAAGAAAAACTAATCGTAAGGGGTTCAACATCTATTATATATAAATAAAATATGGTTTTAATAATGTATAGATAGTAATTTTCTGTCAAAGGGGATTCGGTGAACCCCCATTACACAGGCTGGCTCTGCCCCTGAGTTTATGTCCAAGGGCAAACCTATGTAGGATTTTGGGGTGCTTCGGCACCCACTAAACTCGACGCGAAATAGGTATAATTACATAGAAAATAGGTATAAAACATATAAAAGCACCCGCTATAAGAAAAAATTAGTTGAGTGCATTGATATATAGGTTAATCTTTAAGGTCCTTCAATAGAAGAAGGCCTCGGGTTCGAACTTCATTGAAGTGATTTTTTACTTTTTTCAATTTTTAAAATTTTTTAAGCATCCACTATCCTTAAATCCTGGGTCCGCCACTGTTTATGTCCTCGGTAGTTTAAGTTGTAAAAGTTGTGGTTCGTGGATAGAATTCCTCCGCCCTTAAACCGTAATCTCAAGCTTACGCTTTAGATACTTACGCGAAAATTCTTATTAGAAATTGCTCACCTGCGTTTAATAAATTTTACACGACATAAATTTGAATTAGTTGGCAATTATTTAACACATGATCGAAAATAAATGAAACTCATAGTGACTTAGTCATGAACCTTTATTTATTTATATATTGGATGGAAATAAAATACTTAAAATGCATTTAATATATTCTAAATTTCATCAATGACGATGTCGCATATCGTATTGGTACTTATTTTATACTCTTCGATGGCTTCATACTTAATTATATTACTAACATTATTAATTGTCCAATAAGAATATTCAATTTTATAATTGGTCTAAAAGATTAACTAATAACCAATGAAAGGTAATTAGTCAAAAATAACAATATTATTATTCAGTGGTGTGTTATATTCAATAGGAGGACATTAATATCAAAGAAGAAATGTCATTTTTTTAAAAAATTACATGATTGTTAATACTAAAATTTGAATCTTTGATTATTTTTTTTTTAAAAAATAAGAAAATGATGCCAGATAAATTAAGACAGAAAAAATTACGTGTCTAAATGTACCTTTTAAGTCTTAAGAATTTAATTAGAAGGGATCACAATTTTAACAAATACATATTTTACAACAAAATGCACCTCTAGAAAGAGTCTCAATTATCACTTAGTTTAAATTAACATTAAATTAATAATATAACTTTTTCTAGAAGAATAATTATTCTACTAAGGAACCTTTAATTAGGCAAAGACCATATAGTTATAAAATTAGTTACATGAATTTAGCCACCATCCCTCCTCTCGTGGGCCCACTTTTCTCCTCCTAGTCTTATCGGTATTAAAGTCTCAACTAATTAAAATCACACACTGTATGGCTCATTTTGGGAGTGATTCTTCCAACAATTTTTTTCACACTCGATGCTCAAACTCGAGATTTCTGATTAAGGATAAAACAGTTCCACCACTGCACTACAACTCATATTTGATATATTATGTTTTGTTGTAATTAAGGGTGTTGGATAGGAATCAAAATGTTTTCTTAAAAAAACTATATTCTTTTTTAAAAGATGGTTATTTATTTGGTTAAGTAGGTAAAAACATTATACTAAGAGCATTAATATATAGGGGGGAAAGTTTGAAATATACCTAAATTTTGATAAAATTTGTTGTGACACGTCTTAACTTTGTGGGGGGTCCTATGACCCCCCTAGATTATTTATTACCATATTTCTATGGCATGTATTTGCTTAGTTGGACCACCTCAGATCCTCACGCACTCAGTGTTTGTGTATTCACGCAGTTGTCCAACTGACAAATATATGCCACGGAAATACAGTAAAAAAATAATCTAGGGGGACCATAGGACCCCCGCAAAGTTGAGGCGTGTTACAACAAATATTTCGCCAAAGTTTAGATATATTTCGAACTTTTTTCTTTGATATATAATACTATAAATTTGAAAATTCTTCTTTCATATAATAAGTTATTACATTAATGTACCTAGACAATTCATAGAAGATGACATAACATTGATTTTAGAAATGTAAGATCTTAATTCAACATGCACACCTAATTAAATAGATTTGTATAAGTCTCTTAATGTAACTAATTATGATTAGAAAATATGGCCAAGTTGGTGATTGTGCATTAATTAAGTTGACACACATGATTTGCAATTTTTTTTCTTATTATAAGATTTTCTTCTTATCATTATTAATTGTATTAATCTCTAGCAGCCTTGATTTTTCTTCTTACAAATGTAACTAGAAAAATTAGAGATATTTTAATTAATTTAAATACTCCCACCAATTGGGAAATAATATAATGTTAGAGGATTTTAAAATTGCAACCAAATGTCGTTTTAATTTTATACACGAATAACTTACTTCCTAACTAGCTAGGTACAAACATTATATAATTTATGTATATTAAGTTACCTCTTTAGTAGCTTCCAGACTACCTGTGAAAAAATAAAAAATCGCAATTGTAAAATCATATATCTAAATCATAAATTCATTGCTAATCCTATTTAGCAATATATTAGCGATAAATTATCAGAAAATTATGTTTCTAAATATAAATTAACCACAAAGCTTGTAGTAAATTTCAATTCTTTTATAATGATTTCTTGATTAGCACCAACCAGGAAAATATTTTTTTTTTATTTACTATTCATAAAACTTCATGATTTATTAATCAATCTCAAATAATGATTTAATTATTTTGCGTAAACCTTTTTTATTTGACCTAGTTAGGCCAATTTAATTTATAACGTGGCAATTATTGGTTCAATTTAAGTGTCTCATTCAATATTGTTGATGTTGAAACTATAATCTAAAATGTACAAGCTTTTCCCTCATCAAAAAGATTTTTTAATGAGATGTTGAAAGATGAATAATTATCTAAAAATATAAGAGGTGAGAAATGTGTGTAAATATTGATTAATAAGCACAAAAATAATGAAGTTCGAATTTATATATATATAATTTGACTAAGTTATCTTGTTCATTCTTTGATCTCGACTTAATACTAAACTCTTTTTCATTATTTTGGAATAATTATTTTTTAGGTTTGGAAAGAAATTAATACAATAGTGAAGAAGTTATAAAAAATGAGAAAATAACAATATTAAAAATAAATAATATACTAACTGAAGTAGAGGTAAGGTTTATATGTATACCGACTCTAATTATAGAATTACACGAGACTTATTATTATTATTAATTTCAAATAAAAACAATAACTAGAATGAACGAGATAAAGATGGTAACAACAAAATCATCATTAGTTTTTTTAAAAGGATTTTCCTTGCCTTTTGTTGACCCTTGTTGTGAAAATGCTATATGTTTGGTAGAAGTTCGTTATCTAAATTAAAGAATTAAAAATATGAAAAAGAAGCAGTGACGAAGATTATGTGATGTTAATGATGGAGTATAAGTCTTTAAAAGAGTGTATGCAAATTTTATATCGAAATAAAAATTGGTTAAGAAATTTATAAAAATGAGTTCAAAATCAACTGTTGAGACGCTTAACAGTTAGATCAGAGTTGTTATAACTGGGATATATGTGTGATCGGGGTCATATAATTTATATTTGATTAAATAAATTGTTGGAAATCGTATCCTTAATATCTTTCTATGCATGTGAACTGTGTGGTTTTAAATTAGTGATCATGATGTAAATCATGCATATTATTTTTTTCATAGTGAGTGATCATTACTAATAACCTTAATTAATTAATCTTTATGTTCTTATAATACTTGTTGGTATACATGATAATGTATAATTACTACTATATTACATCTATACTGATTATATACTATATATAAAAGTACACAGGCTATATCTAGTAATGTGTTTTAAAGTCGTGCAAATCTAAGCGTGGAAATTATATATTACTGACGACCTGAGGGTGTTATATATTTTTAGCTAACTGATTAAAAATGTTAACTTCTTGTAGTTTTTTGTTCTTGAACTTTTTAAGATACATGTTCGAGTAGATCGTATAATTTTGTGATGGTATTTTTTTTTTTTTTAGTTTCCCAAGGTATCCCCACAGTCGACAGTCGTGAGACTAATCCTCCGTTCCTACTGTCAGCGCACTAAGCGGTAGGAAACTGACCGCAGTATATTGTTCTGTTACTATTTGTTGTTGCATTACTCTTTATTCTCTTTGTGCCCCTTTTATATCTTTTTTTGAACTGTATTTTTTATCTTGAGCTGAGAGTCTATCAGAAACAATCTCTTGATCTACCTCTGAGGTAGTGATATAGACGAACCGCGGGCATATCCGCTATGCTCTCTGCACCATATTGTGTGAAAATACATTGAGTATATTATTGATTAAAAATGTTTAAGATATAATTTTTTTTAATACTGATTGTTAGTAGGAAAATGTTGTTTTGTTTCTGTATGTTCATGCATCTTTCATTCAATCTCAAATGATTAATTTATTTTGCTTTTACTCTTTCTCCTTTGACCTGTCCATTTTAAATTATATATAATGTTGCAATCATTGTTTCACTCTAATTGTCTCATTCAGAAGCGGAATCAGGATTTCTGTTGAGAAAATTCAAAATATGAAGAAAAATTCATCGAAGAGGGTTCAACGTCTACAATATATATACATAAAAATCATTTTAATCACAAATTAATAATATCATTTTTCGTCAAAAAGTATTTGGACGAACCTCGTATTACTAGGCTGGCTCCGCCTCTAATCTCATTCATTATAAAACTGTTAGCTTTTTGCCCCCCACACTCCATCAAGACTTTGTAGGATATTTCTCCATCTTAACCTAACACCTAGAATGAATGTGTGTGTTCAAAATGAGCACATCATCATCAACAGCAACACATATATTCCGTAAAATCTAACGAGTAAAATCTACGAAGGATAGAGTGTAAAAAGATCTTATCACTAACTTATATAGGCAGAGAGGTTACTTTCGAAAGACCCTCGACTCAAGTGCAAATTGTAATGTCTCCTCTCTCATTGTTTAAATTTTGAGATTAGATGGACGACTTAATTTACATAATCGATTGGATTAAATAGATCATATATCCCTTCAATATAGGTGAGCAAAAGAATCTTCAAGACCTACCAAAATAAAAAAAGTCAGAATCTTTCAAAAAACAAATTGGCACGACAACAGACACATGCTCGGTTTGAGTTTCACCATCACTCATTATGAAAAAGAGATTTTCGCATGCTTGATTCATGGAATAAATCAAGCCCACACTTAGGCTTGTTTGAAATATAATTAAGTAGATAGAAATCTGTTATTTCTAACAATTTAAATTTTAGATGAGATAATTACACTGTCGCATATATACTTGAACAAAATTATTTAAATTATAATCATACAGTATAAATAACAACATAGATGAAGGAAAACAAAAAATCCAGGACTATCTTTCTTGACTGATATTCTATTTTGAATAATTAATTTATATCTCTCCATTTCCCCTATTTTCATTAATAATGTATTTACAATTTTATAATTATTTTTAAATTGTCTACTTTTTAAGTCCTAATATATTTGATGTTATGTTTTACCTTCTTGGATCAACATATAATGAATAATATGATTTCAAGGTCCATTGGGTATTATTAAACTAAAAAGTCTAAAATTGATAAACAAGTAAAATTAGTAGATTAAATAGTGTGATCCATTAATTAATTATGAATAATAATCAAATCATGCATCTCTTTCTTTTCTCATGCAATCTCCAATATTTGCTACCACCTACTGCAACTTCATAGGGGTCCTATTGTCTCTTTAACTCAATTTTAGTGTATTTTTGTCACTCTTTTTAGTTGATGTGACATCTTTTTAGCTAACGTGACACATTTAACGTGAGCCTCATTTTTATGTAATAAAGATGTCATGTCAGTACAAAAAGGTGACAAAAATACGCTAAATTGAGTTCAAGGCAGTAATAGAATCCACGTGAAGTTATCCTAGAATAATTAATCTCGGGATTAGCTATCTCATGACTAGTTATCCCATCATATACATGAATAACTTATCCTATCACTAAAGTATAAATGGTGGGATAAATAATTCCTTGGCTAACTAATACCTTTAACCAAATATGAAATAAAATAACTTTATTATAATTTATACATCATACCAAATGACTCCTTAAGTCTTAGGGGTCGTTTGGTTTGAAAACAAGTTATACCGGGATTAGTTATGCTAGGATAAGTTATGATGGGATAAATTATACTAGATTAGTTATGCTGAGATTATTTTTTATTGAGTGTTTGGTTTGTTGTATTCAAAGTAATATGCATGGTATAATTTATAGGAATAAATTGATTGATTACCAAAATACCCACCATCGTTTTTAAATTTTTTTATATATATATTTCTTTTTAAACTTTAAATATTCATTCTTAATTTTTTTAATTATTTTTTAGATAAATTTAAATATATAAATAAACATAATTTATTTATTTTACAACCATTTTGAACGGTAAACTGTTCAAAATTTATTTATTTATGAATATATTATACGTTAATTAAACATAATTTATGTGTGTGAGAATATATTACGTTATATATTATGTTATATATAATTAAATTATATATAATTAAACATAATTAACGTATATATATTCATAATATTATACGTTATATATTACGTAATATATTATATTCATAATTAATGAATATATTATACGTTAATTAAGCATAATTTATTACTTATAAATATATATATATAAATATATTACAACCAAACATATAATATTATGAATATATTATGAATATATACACGTTAATTATGTTTAATTATAATATATTATATTGAATTTTGTTTAATTATATATAATTTAATTATACATAACAATCCCAAGAGGGTATTTTTATCCTTGTATAATTTTATACCAAAGAAAAATAATCCCGGGATTGTTATCCCACCATTTGGGTGGAACTTATCCCGGGACTAATTATTAGTCCCGGGATAAGTTATCCAAAATATTTACAACCAAATGACGAATAAAACTTTTTATCCCGAAATTATTATTTTATTCCGAGATTATTTTCAAACCAAACAACCCCTTAGAGGTACATTCTCATCGCACAAAACTCTTAAGGGGTCGTTTGGTGTGAGGTATAAGGATAAATAGTCCCGGAATAAAATAAAATATTATTTTATCCCATGTTTGGTTTAAAGTATTAGTTATAGTCAGAATTATTTATCCTACCATTTATACTATAGTATTGAGATAAAGTTATAACTACTCCCAAAATAACTTTTTTCCCAACCAAACGACCCTATATCAAACGAACAAACCTCTATTTCATTTAGCGTGCACCAATACCATAATAGGTGACTTATCTTTTAAGATAAAACTGTAAGTCGGGTCGGGTCGGGTCGGAGCCCTAATCTCATCCGGGTCGGGTCGGAGCCCTAATCGCAACGAATATCTCATTCTCCTGCAATCAGTCATCTGTAAGAGGGAAAATCGGAGAGGTCGACATGGAGAAAGAGAAATCGAAAGAGAAATCAAGGAGGGATTACGGAGACAAATACCACCATAGCAGCTCGAAGGATAAGAAGCACTATGAAGATGACCATGACCATCGGCATCGTAGTTCCAAACATAGATCCGAAAGAGAGGGAAGCCGAGACAGAGGTCGTGATTATCACGATAGGAAGAGGAAAGAGCGGTCAGTAAGTGTGGAGGATAGAAGTAGTAATGGGGATGAGAAGAAGAGACCTAGGGTTTCTGATGATGGAGATCGGAGGAGGGATAAGGAGGATGAGGGGAGTAGAAGAGAGAGGAGAAGGAGGTTTGAGGATAAAGCAGCAGCTAAGGAAGGTGACCCAACTGCTGATGATGCTCCTTTTGGTTCCATTGCTAAGGTCTGTGTATTATTTCTTGCTGCCATGTGTGTTTTTGATATCTTTGGTGTTCACTTCAACCATGGTACTTGCACACAGTATATGTATTCCCTTCAATTGAACATCATAGAAGCGTAACTATTAGTAATTCAAGTTTTGTTCTCTTTCTTTTTTTGGGGCGGAGGGGTGGGGTGGGGGGGGAGGGGTTAATTATCTGATGTTCGAAATTCACTGATCTAAATAATCAATCTGCATCATGTAAGGTTCATTTAAGTGAAAAACGACAACCCATGGTTCACCTTTCCCTTTGTTGGAATGTTAAAATTTCGGAAACAGCCAGTCCCTTTTGTATTACAACCCCATTTATGCACTTGTGGTGCAATGCGACATGCCACAATATCGCTGGCCTCGCATTTGCGATAGTGGTTATTTCTGCAATTGCAACCCGTTATTGTGCGACTTCTGCAGTTGCGGTTGCTTGCACCATACATAATAAAATCCACGACATGTTCAAGTGTAATTTCTTGCCCATATATGAACCTACAAGAAGTCCCAAATCAAGGAACAGGATGCGATTATTCAAAACAAGTGGTCGGGATTTTACATTCGCACTTGCCACAACCCTAAAGCGTCTCAATGATTTAGTGTCTCCTGGGAAAATGCCTTTGTTGGTATGTTAGAAATTTCGGAAACAAACAACCCCATTTCTGCACTTGCGGTGGTTAGCTCGCAATTTGCGTGGTTATTTCTGCAATTGCAACCCATTAGTTATTGTGTGGCTAGTGCAATTGCGGTTGCACCATACATACATAATAAAATCTACAACATAATGGTCAAGTGTAGTTTCTTGCCCAACCAAAACCATCCCAACAAGTCCAGAAACCTAAAGCGTGGAACAGGATGCGATTGATTATTCAAAACGAGTGGTCGGGATTTTACATTATTATTTGCCACAACCCTAAAGCGTATCAATGATTTAGTGTTTGTTAACTACAATAAAATATTGAGGCGCCATTATAAAGGATCAAATTTCTTTGGATATTATTGATGAGGCTAATTTATGGCTAAGTGGAGTCCCCGAAAATCATCAAGATAAACAAGTATTTGGTAGAGAATCTGATTTCACTTGGGGTTGTGGAGACAGGATGAGTTGAGGAGAACATTTATGGTTTAAGGGGACATAGATAGGAAGGGGAAAAATATTTGCTACAAGTCTTCTCTAATTGATTTTGACAATCTTGTACTAGAGTAGGGATGTTGATCCATTTGTATTTTGGTTTTGATTTGCTTGTCCTGTGGAGAACTTTTTTCCACTACTTTTTAATTTTTAAATTATGATTATATATATTGTGATTGTGCAAAGTTTATTTTATTTTTCAAAATGGCAGTGAAGCGAGCTATTCGCTTCAGACTTTACTCTTTAAGCAAAGTGGAACCCAGTCTCTTTTTTGCACTTGGCGCTCTCAAAAACACGATTGTTCTAAAGGTTCGCTTCAATTTAAGAAATTTGGTCGATCGAATTCTTTCGTCATGTTGTCACATGGAATTATTGTAATGTTCTGCTTGGAGCCGAGTTTTAAACCTTGGAAGATTTAGATTAGCTCATCAACCTGCCCATGTCTTTGCTGTTTTGTGTGTGTGTGTTTTTTCCTTCTGATTGACAAGTGCTTTGCATTTTATTTATTGTATCTTGAGATGGATACCTTTTTTCTATACTTTCTCTACGTTTGACACTTAAGCACTGGGATATTTGTTCTGATTTTTTTCTGGCGTCTGTGTACTTTTCAGGGTGTGACAATGGAATCATACAATGTGACACCAAGGACTTTGTCTGATAACAGCTTGGGTCATGGTGATTCTCCAGTTACCAAGGTATCTTTGCTTTCTACTGAAAATAAGGGAGTTAATATTAACGGATCTCATCAGGTTCCTGAGAAATCTAGTACAGATGGGACAGCTTCTGGTGCTGGCAAGAGTGGGAGCTTATCCCTTGATGCTTTAGCAAAAGCGAAGAGAGCTTTACAAATGCGAAAGGAGTTGGCTGAGAAGCTTAAGAAGATACCTGCAGTAAGTTGCTACATATGAAAATCTAGCACATTTCCGTTTTGCATGTTTTTTTTTTTTTGTTGATTGTTGGATCTCTTTTGCTCCCATCCCGGTTCCTTTGTCTGGGGATGGATTGGGAGGCGGGAGAGCAAAAAGATATAAATGGAAGATAAGATTTTCCACATTGTTATTTGGGAAACCTCTCATAGTCTTTGTAACAGAGCTCATTTTTATCATGTAGTTGAACAAGAACAAGGGTCCCAGCTTTACTGGAGAGGAACTTCCACAGGTGGGACCCAAGGAGAGGCTTCAACCTTCGGCTAATGCAGGAATTTTTCCCACTCCAGTTGCATCTTCGGATGCAGGGGTATTGCCAACTCCTGGTTCAGCACCAGGCACATCAATTTTGGCTACTGCAGCTTCTACAAATCAACCACCCAGTGGTTTGCCTCATCTTGTGGGGCTGACAGCACAAAAATATGAAGCGGTAAAACGTGCACAGGAGCTTGCTGCTAAAATGGGATTCCGGCAGGACCCAGAGTTTGCTCCACTCATAAACATGTTTCCTGGGCAAATGGCACCAGAGGCTACCCTTCAGTCAAAACCTGCAAAAGCCCCTGTTCTTCGATTGGATGCCCTAGGCAGGGAAATCGATGAACAGGGAAATATTGTCAATATGCCTAAGCCATCTAGCACCCTTAAGGTATGGTTCTTTTTTTAAAAAAAAATTATTTGTTATATTTTGTTTTGAATTTCTGTGTTTAACCTGGAGCATATGTGCAGGTGAACATCAATAAAAAGAAACAAGAAGCATTTCAAATTCTCAAACCTGAATTTGAGGTTGATCCTGAGAAAAATCCTCATTTTGATCCAGCCATGGGCATTGACAAGAACAAAATTTTGAGGCCCAAGAGGATGACGTTTCAGTTTGTGGAGGAAGGCAAATGGTCCAGAGATGCAGAAATAATCAAGTTAAAGGTACTTAATTTTCTTGTTATGGCAGTTGATGCTGTTGGGGTGCGGCCCTTCCTTGGGTCCTGTGTGACCACGGGATGCTTCCTGCATTGGGCTGCCGTTTTTTATGGTTGATGCTACTGCTGTTTGTTTTCCTTCAGTACTCCCTTCTCTGTTCTTGTTGCTTCCTAAACTAGTTTTGATCTTGTTGCAACATTTGTCTTTAGAGCCAATTTGGTGAAGCAAGAGAAAGAGAGCTAAAGGCAAAGCAAGCACAGTTGACCAAGGCTAAAGCAGAGCCTGACATAAATCCGAATCTCATTGAGGTATCGGAAAGGGTTATCACCAAGGAAAAACAGAAGGAACCTATTCCTGAAGTTGAGTGGTGGTTAGTTGATCTAAATATATTCCAATGTCAATATGTTTTGCTTTCTGGTACCCTTTTGTTTATGTCCTTAGTTCTCATTCTTGGGGCCATAGTAAAGCTTGGGAGCTTGAACTGGTCTTGATTTTAACTGTAAAATGAGAGCATCTTGGTAGGTGGTAGATCCCGATGTGCTTCTGTGATCTGTACATCAAAAAGCCACCTTTTTTCTCCCCTTTTAGCTTTTAGTTGAACTGCTTATGTGTTGAGATATTCACATGCCAACAGTTTTCTATCATTCATTTCTTGAATTTTTGAAAGAGATTTTCTTGTTTTCCCTTTAAATATATTTGCAGGATCACAAATTTCGTGTAATCTAGTTGATCTCGATAGATGAATATTCAAGAGAATACAAGATAATCCGTGAATTTTGGGTCTTAGCTGCTAATTCTGTTGAGATTTCTTGATATTTGGTACTTGGTCTACTTTTTTTAAGAGTGTTGTTCTTGTCAAGATGATGATGTTTGAGGAAATATGGGGTTCTGTGGGGATCTTGTTTTCTTTCCTGATAAATTTCTGGAGCTTGAAAATAATGAAGTATTGACTAGAGGTTAAGTTTTTTTGTCTTGTAGCAGTCTGTTTTCCTTGAAATTAATGTTTCGTTTGTGCTTGCCCTTATTTTCTTGCCTTGACCTTCCAGGGATGCTCCTTTGTTACGAACTGGTACTTATGGGGATGTAGTTGATGGCATCGTAACCAACGAACAGTTGAAGTTTGAAAAGATCACCATATATGTTGAACACCCTCGCCCTATTGAGCCTCCCGCTGAACCAACTCCACCTCCTCCCCAACCATTGAAACTAACCAAGAAGGAGCAAAAGAAACTTCGAACCCAGCGAAGACTGGCAAGGGAGAAAGAAAGACAAGAAATGATACGACAAGGCCTGGTAGAACCACCAAAGCCGAAAGTTAAAATGAGCAATCTAATGAAAGTTCTTGGCTCAGAAGCTACACAGGATCCTACAAAGCTTGAAATGGAGATTAGAAGTGCTGCTGCTGAGCGTGAGCAGGCTCATGTAGACAGGAATATTGCTCGTAAGCTTACTCCTGATGAGCGTCGTGAGAAAAAAGAGAGGAAACTTTTTGATGACCCAAACATCGCTCCGGAGACTATTGTTTCTGTATACAAAATTAATGACCTCTCCCACCCCCAAACTCGCTTCAAAGTTGATGTTAATGCTCAGGAGAACCACTTGACCGGGTGTGCAGTCATCTCAGAAGGTATTAGTGTTGTTGTTGTTGAAGGTGGGAAAAAATCAATCAAGCGATATGGGAAACTTATGCTTCGGAGAATCGATTGGGCAGCTGCCAGCAAGAAAGAAGACGATGAAGGTGAAGGTGAAGATGAAGACGATGATAAGCCTCTCAACAAGTGTGTGTTGGTCTGGCAAGGGAGCGTTGCTAAGTCGAGCTTCAACAGGTTTTTTGTTCATGACTGCAGAACTGAGGCTGCTGCTCGTAAAGTTTTCGCTGACGCTGGGGTTCCTCATTACTGGGATCTCGCTGAAAACTTCAAAGATGACGAATTTTAATTTTAGCGTCGTCCTGTGTCTGCTAAACCTGATTTTCTAGCCATCAATGCTGTTCTTTTGTATTTGGATTGCTCCTATTGTGGAATCTTGTATGTTGTTGGAGGAGAAGAAAAGTGAAAACTTGGAGACATTTGAAATTTCATCTTCTTACGGTCCAATTTTTTTACTGGGCTTGGTCCCGTGCTGGGCCCAACAATATTTTTAGCGATGGCCCATCTACCTTTTTGTCGGGTGTAATTGGGCTCAGCGCGTCGTCATGAATTTCATTTGAGTGAGCTTTGGAGGTTCTGAACGTTGAAGTAGAGTAGGCGTCCCCATCATAACATTGACCTTGTTCTTCGAAATGATAAGTGAAAATGGACGACAATAGAATGCCCATGAAATTAACCATTGCTTCGTACTAGTTACTTTTTAAGTTAAAAGAGGTGTACATTTCTCATCCCACAAAATTCTTAAAACGTGACATCAAAGTCGTCATAAAAGTACCTAACCACTTTCCTCTTTTTATACAACTAGGGTTTATCCATTGCTCACTCGAACTCTTATCTCGGGGTTTCAAAAAGACACTAAATTTTGATCCAATAACAACAACAATAATCTAGTGTATCTAATGGATAGAATTTAAAGAAGGTAGATTGTACGCAAATCCTATCCTTATTTTCTTCGAGAAGAAAATGCATCCCGGACTACAATATTATTGTGCAACTTGTAGGTAGCGGCACTAGGAAGACAATTTATCTATCCTTAATGAAATGATGTTACAAGACAAACTGAACCCTACATCACACACCATATCTTTTTTTGAGCGAGGCTCGTATTGAGATATCCCTCTCTCAAAAGGACTATAACTGTTAATAATTCTACTAAACAACAATTTTATCTTTCTCGATACGTAATTTTATCTCTCATAAAATGTAGGGGGTGGGGGATAGATGAATTGTTGAAATGAATGAATCAAATCAATCACATCAATTTAGTGTCAATTTTTCAAATCCCATCATGGTCTCGTGTTCTAGTTGGTGTACATTTTTGGTTTTCTTTGAAAATTGAGGCTGCTTTGACTACAGGAATAATTAGTAAATAAAGAAGTTTCTTGTTAACCACTTGAGTTTTTAGATAAAGATTATTTATAATGATTCTGATCCAACTGTCAAGGTATTATTCTCGTTGGACCTAGCTAGATTCGCACGAATTTGTCTCTTGGATTTTAACGTACAGGCGTCTCAACAGTTTATTCTGATGTTATTTTTATAAGGTCTCTAACTTCCTTCTGTCATTTACTTTGATTTGATGTGAGATTTGCCGACGATATTATGTCCATCTCTTCTTCAGAGGCTTGCCCTTCGTCATGAGCTTCACATGATTATACAAGTTCTACGGATTATATAATAACACAAAAATATTGACAAGTTAATGAAATTCTAAGTACTTGCATAAAAATTATGATCAACCAAAGTGCTTATTACATGATTATATAATAATATATCCATTATAATTCTAAAAATTGTTTTTGAAAAAACATGATTAATAATAGTTTTTGCCATAATTTGAAAAAATTTGACCACCTATAATTAAATTATTACTAGTATTATCTTTTAATTATGGATAATTTTGCAAATTATAATTTGTACCACCCAAATTATTAGGAAAGTTGGTCATATTGGTGTACAATAGATTTTCCTGGGAAGAAAAAATGGAATATTGATTTGGGGTGTAATAATATGATGAAATTATTTGGGATTATTGGGGTTGAAGAGTAATAGTAGATGGAAAATAGGTTGATTTTTTTTTTTGGTAAATATTAGAAAAATTATTATAAGGTATTAGTAATCCCATGTGTTTTTTTTTTTCTTTTTTTGAGCTTCGTGTTCCAGTAATTCTTGATATCATCATCAGTTCTTCCTGGTAATTGAGATGCTAAGACTGACCACCTGCAAAGATAATTGCATACGTTATTAACAATTAAATTGAATTTATTTAACGTGTAAAGGTTAAAAATTGCTTTTGAGCTATACGAAACTATGGACTATAAATTCAATTAATTCGAATTTGTATCGAAAATTAATGTAAGTGTAAAGCACACTCTATTGGATGTATATATGAAAATATAAAGAGCAAAAAAAAAAGTGATACATAGGATTCATTTATATCCTTAATTATAAGTTTCAAATTTGAGGGAAGAGGAAAATTCGAACGCTTTACTTTTTTAATGAACTTTACACAGCTTGAGTCGAAATTAGTTGGAGATTCGATACCCGCATTGGAGCTCGACTGATTCAGCTTCGCGCCGGGTAGGTGACCTTGAAGTAACTGGTAAAGTTATTGTCAGGTAACCTGAAGGTCCCCAATTCAAGCTGTGGAAACAACCTCTTGTAGGAATGTGGGATAAGGGTCAAAAATATCAAGATCAGTGTAATTCCACGAGTGGAGTATAGGGAGGTAGAGTATACGCAAACCTTAATTACCCCTACCGTGGGAGGTAGAGAGGTGGTTTTCGATCGACCCTCGGCTCAAGGAAAAGCAATTAAAAGCAAATCAAAAAAGAAACAACGAAGTGGAGAAGCCAAGGCAAAATACTACAGAGAGCATGATAAATTAGTCTGAAAAAGGGAACAGTAACTACAAGAAAATACTGCGATAATTGAAGTACATAAGAATGACAGATAGTAAAAAAAGTAACAGTAACTACAAGAGTAATACTACGACTAACTAGTATGTTAGGAAAATAGTTCTGCTTTAGGCTACTTCATCTGATGAAAACGAACTCACGTTTAGAGCAGACGTAATCTCAAGCCCTAACTTTGTGAGGTAGAGAGGTTGTTTCCGGTAAGATCCTCGGCTCAAGGAAAAGCAATTCAAAGCAAATCGCGAAAAGAAATGAAGAAGCGGAGAAGCCAAGGCACAATACTATAGAGAGCATGACAAAGCCGTCAAAAATACTATGATAATCGAAGTATAAGGACAACAGATAATAACAAAAAATTGAACAAGGAAGTACAAGAGTAGTACTACGACTAACAGTTCTGCTTTAGGCTACTTCATCCGATGAAAAAGAGCTCACGATTAGAGAAGGCGCAACCTCAAACTGCCACCTTGTTAGCAAGCACCCTTCTTATGTCAGGCAAGGTTGTCGATCATACTAGAGAGAGCGTCTCCTGGACGGAGAAGAAGAAGTAAAAAAACATGACTGCGTATTTTAGTAAACGTACCAGTGTTTGAGTCATAAGAAAATTATTTCAGTGAGCCACTAGACCATATTCCTTGAGTCGAGGGTCCTTCTGAAACAGTCACTCTACCTGCACGAGATAGGGATAAGGCTGCAGATACACCACCCTCCACAGATCGATCACACTTGTGGGACTACACTGGGCGTGTTGTTGCTGCTCGAGCATATTCATTTTCTCAAAGACAGTCGATGAACCTCACATAGAAGATATTTAGTCTTTTCCACGCCTTAGTATGATCCCTTTGATCCTGCATGCCATACGCTGAATCTGTGTAAATACTGCGGTTGCACCATACGACTAAAGTCGCTCATACCTATCTAGCTGGATGAATGAAAACTTCAAGGCAACTGTTGCCCAGTTCAATTTGCTCTTCTTGAATCATTCTAGCAAGCTTCGAGGCGTAAGGGCTACAAGAATGCAACTCGATGACTTGCAACGTTGGGATATCTCCGATTTCACAAGGGATTTCTTTTAGCTTGTAGCAAAACCTCAAGACTAAATGTTGAAGTGCTGGAAATGGATAACCACCTGTACTGGCTTGCTTCCAGAGAACCAAATCTCTGCTCTCAACCAACAGATATTTGAGTTGATGAAACCCCTCTTCGTCGGTTTCCCATTCTGGACCTTGAAACGAAAAATCTCTCAGTTTGAGAACTTCAAGATTTGGTAGCTTCGCGAGAACTTTAGCATCTTCCCATAGCAGAAGGCTGCGGCTCAAAGTCAACTTCTTGAGATTCGGAGGGAATGCATTCCAGAGTTGGATAGAGTTACGCGGACGAGGATTTTTCATTGACAAGTTGAACAGCAACTTCAGAGTTTCAAGTGAGTGCATCTGCACTAGGTTGTTGAGACAACTGCCAAGCCAATCCGCATCGAATGGATCATGGTTTCGACAGGTTACTAGATTGGATGCCAATGTCTTTAGGTTAGGTAATGCAGCAACGAGTCCATGGGATAAGGTGATTGTGCTAATAGTTATAGTGCAAAGTGTTTGAAGATTCTTCGAGACTTGAAAGCTCTTTTTAGATTGATCGCCGATGAGGAGTTCAAATAACAAAACATCTCCTTTCACATGGATGTGCCTTAGTATAGGCATCTTCAGAATTTCCAATGGAAGAGTGCGCGTCTCCTTGGTCGCCCAATAGATGATTAAAGTTTGTAGATTCTTGAGCTTGGATATCGATCTAGGAAGCTCAGAATTGACGGTGAGTGCAAGGTACCTCAAGTTAACTAGTTTTACGACCTGAATGGGGAAACTATAAAAGGAATAGTTAACTACATCCAACACGCGAAGCAATTTGAAGCCCATACAAACGAAGTAGGAATCCTCTAAAACCGAGCATGCTTTTGACGACAAGAAAGATCTAAGGTATGGATTAGAATACGTGTAGGAGGAGTAGGCAAAAATGTCCGAATGGAAATGTAGGCGCCTGTGAACGCCTGGAGGAAGATGTGGTTCGAACCTTCTCACAACATGCAAAAGTTTTTCGCGTTGAGCTTCTTCTAGGCAAAAGTTTCGCAACACATCATGAATGCTACATGTTTTGATTCTACCAAAGGATCTCTTGCCGACTAAAATTAGGCTTCTGTCGATGAGATCCTGCAAATATTCTCGTGCTATCCATTCCAAAGTCTTCGGCGATTCCAACTTAATAAAACCTTCAGCAGTCCATAACCTGATGAGCCTCCACACCGGGATCTCAACATCTTCAGGGAAAGCGCCCATGTAAAGAAAACAAGCTTTCAAATGATGAGGCAAATGCTTGTAACTCAATGCTAGTATATCCAAGCATTGCCGCGAGTACTCCTGTTTTACAAACGAAGAGTGAATACTTTTCGCAACATATCTCCATCTACTTGCTGTCGCGCTTACTTTAGAAAGAATTCCTGCTACCATAACAATCGCTAATGGTAATCCCTTGCATTTTTCTGCGATTTGCTTTCCAATCCATCCCATTTCGTCATCACAGCACAAGCGTGAATCTAATCCACAAAGCTTCTCTTGCAACAGCTTCCAACTTTCATCGACAGTCAAGAAACGCATTACATGAGGAGCGTTAAGGGGGCTGATAAACCGCGCAACTTTCAAGATTCGACTAGTCACCATTACTCTACTTCCATTGTTGTCATTTGGAAAACATCTTCTAACATCATTCCACGCCTCAGCATTCCAAACATCATCCATGACGATCAAATACCTCCTTCCTTTCAAGCTTTTATACAACTGTTCAGCCAACTCTTCATTCTCCATTTCGTCAAGTCTAAAAGCCGGAACCTGAGAGGTACAATCCAGAAGATCCAACAACAAATTCCTCAACTTATATCTCTGCGATATAGTTATCCATCCACGAACATAAAAGTGATACTCTATCAACTTATCATGATAAATTCTCTTAGCAAGAGTAGTTTTACCAATACCCCCCATACCGATAATCACCACAACATCTAACTTACTAGGATATCCTGTTAGTTTATCTGCAATACTTAAAAAATCATCATCTAAACCAACTACAACATCCTTTTTCGAACTCAAAGGTTGTTCGATATCATCATGTGAACCCCTATAACAAGATGAACCTGGTGTTGAACCTACTTTAGTAGCAGAAATATCATCATAAACTCTACTAATTGCAGCTTCAATAAGGTTAATCTTTCTATTATTACCAAGAAACTTAAATCCAACCTTCTTTAAACTTGAACTAGATGAATACTCAAACATAATTTCTTCAACTAAATCTTCTGCTTTACATGAAACATCTCTAATAATACCTTCTAAATACTTAATAGCCACATTATCTTTTCCATTGCCATCAAAAAAGCCTTGTAATAAACTAACCTTTTGTAGTAAACATTCAATTTTCTTTCTTCCTTTTGGTTTTATTGGACATGGATGAAGTTGGATGAGACTTTGTAATGTTTGCATTAAAGATGTGACTTCAGTATAAGCCATCTACATACAATAGATAAATTTATATCATATAGTAAAACGCATTTTCTGATCTTTCTTGAATTGTAGAGACTAAGAAGATATAGACTACTATTTTAAAGTAAGATAAGAAGACCAAGACTTTACAAGTGATGATGTCCATTGTCTTTACATCCATTTTTATGTCCCACATGGAATTATTGAAGTGTAGGTGCAATATGACATATAAAATTGAAGGAGAAGATATTTGAATTCTAATAATTTGGCACTCCAAAACGGACTAGTGCATCTATTAATTTATTAACTAGTCAAACTTCTTTGTTGCTATTATTTTTATTACAACAATAAGGAAAAATATACTTCCTCCGTTACAATTTGTTTGTTTGATTTTAACCGAGCATTGAGACTTTTGAATCTTGTGTCCGAAACTAGAGATATATGGAATGTACTGAAATGCTTTTTAATCTTGTGGTCTTAAACGTGACACGTGAAAAATTAGAATTCAAGACTTGGCAAAGAAGGAAAAAAATCATTTTCTAGACAGATTAAAAAGAAATTTGCTACTATTATCTTACTAACTTTGTTTAAGAGGAGATGCACATATGCTCGAGTAAAGAGGTGTGAGAGGGTGGGGCATGACGTAAGGTAGAGGTAGGTCGCAAATGTATATTCGGGAGAACTGATTATAAAGAACGTGATGTAACTTCAGCTAACAGAGGACATGATCTTAGATATGAGGGCGTGGAGATCATGGATTAGGATAGAAAATAGGTAGTTGTGTAAACACAGAGCAAGTGCCGGAAAGAAGAAGATGTTTTATTAATGAAGTAGGAAGCATATTAAATAGACTTATAGATAAACTAAGACAAGCCCTAAACTAACTAAACTAGACTAGTCCTAAATAAACAGAAATGCTGAAACATAAATTCTGATTACACTTCTAACTACTAACTGATTTGACACTTCTAACTACTAACTGATTTGACACGTGATGCTTCAATACGCCCCCTCAAGTTACGCGATGAGTCACTAAGCCTAACTTGAATAGATTCTTCTCAAAAGCAAGCTTAGGCAGTGCCTTGGTGAGGGTGTCAGCGATTTGATCGGCGACATGGATGTGAACAACTCGAACCTTTTTGATGTCGACATGGTGGCGAACAAAGTGAAAGTTCGCTGCAACATGCTTCACTTTGCTATGGAGGATCAGATTTTTACTCAGGAATGTGGCTTCAAGATTGTCACTGTACAAATTAACTAATCCCACCACACGTATCAGGAACCTGGTCTCGAAAATTGCAGCAAACAACAAACAGGAAAATAAACTGCAACACAAATTTACCGTGGAAAACTCCTTGCTCAAGGGAGTAAAAAACCATGACCTACACTGCTTAGGATTTCACCACCAATCTCCACTAATTTCAAAGAGCTTGGTTCAAGATTACAACCCCGCAATCCTAAAACTTAACTCTTAACTCACAACTCTACCGTTTACTCTAATTGTTCTACCCAATATATGAGCACTCCAAGAAGTCAAACCCGCTTCTTGTTACAACACCTCACAAACAAGAAGTCAAACCCGCTTCTTGTTACTCACACTCACAATGTTCAATAATAGAAAAGATTACAACTCAGAATCTATCCTATTACGGATTTAAAACTCATCAATTTACTCCAACTGATAACTCAACAAAGACTACAAACTCTAGCCTTAAACTTCTAAAACTTCAGTATTCAGTATTAAATACATATTATTTCCTCCGTCCATCTGTATCTTTCTAGTTTCCTATTGACGCATAGATTAAAAAACAGTAAATGATAGGAATAATTTTATCATATTATATTTTGATTATAATAAATTTAATACTTTTAAAAATATATTAAATAATAAGCTATATTTAATGCTAAGGATAAAATGGGTAGAAATAGATAAATTATCTATTTATTTTATAAACTGTAAACAGATAAAGATAGTCAAAGAAAATACTAAACATCAAATAATAAGCACAAAAGGAGCCACCTTATGGCTAGGGGTTCACACGAGTTTCCTTTGGTGAAAAATATTACTGTACTATTTATACAGAGAGAACGGCCAAAAGCCTCCCCTAAATTATTGTAAAGTGAAATTATTATCCAAAAACTAACAACCAATCATTTAAAATGTTGTGTGATGTACGCGCCAACATCCTTTTTACACGTGTTTTTTAATTTAAAATTAGTTTTTATTTACTTTATTCTTCATTTTTAGCACTTTTTATCATTTTTTCACCATTACTTTTCATTTCTTTTCCTTTTCAAACTTAAATAATTTTTAGATGAACTTTAAGTGGAAAATAATGGACAATACTGAATTTAAAATTTTCATTGACTTTGTAGTCGAAAATAATAAACAACATCGAATTTGAAATTTTCGACAATCTTGAAGTGGAAAACAATGAACAATATCATTATTAAATTTCCGAGTTCTTAAATCCGGAAACAACGAACAATACCAATTTTAAAATTTTCGACGACCTTGAAGCCGAATACAATGAACAATACCGAATTTAAAATTTTCGATGACCTTAAAGTCGGAAACAATGGGCAATACTAATTTTTAAATTTACATCGACCTTGAAATCGGAAATAATGGACAATATTGATTTTGAAAATTCCGACGATATTGAGGTCGAAAATAATAAACGACATTGAATTTAAAATTTCCGACAACCTTAAAGTGGGAAACAATGAACAATATTAATTATTAAATTTTCGACGATCTTAAATCCGAAAACAACGAACAATATCAATTTCAAATTTTTCGATGACCTTGAAGCCGGAAACAATGAACAATACCAAATTTAAATTTTTTGATGACCTTAAAATCGAAAACAATAGAGAATTTTGAAATTTTCGACGACATTGAAGTCTGAAATAATAGACAATATCGATTTTGAAATTTTCGACGATCTTGAAGTTGAAAATAAGGAGCAATACCCATTTTGAAATTTCCAACGAGCTTGAAGTCGGAACCAATCGATTTTGTACTTGGAGATAAGAAAAATGATAAATTAATTTTGAATGCCATTAATGAATTCTAAAAGTTTTTTGTTTGTGAGAAAGAAAAGAAGAAGAAGAAGAAAGAAAACGAATAAAGAAAAAGTATAATTAAAAATAAATAAAGAAATATTAAAAATAAATTTTTAATAGAGAGTGAAACGCACTCTTTCGCCATGTCAGCTTTTTTGGTAATAATTTTATTTTAAAATAGTTCAGGGGTCATAGAATCTCCACAAAGTATATGTGTGTAGTTGAAATTTGAAGTAAAGGTTTGGAGGCTTTTGATCATTTTCTCATTTATATATGATTACAATTATTTTTATGTAATTTGTCTGCTAATTTTTTTTTATTTTGAATGCTTTTAGTGAAAATTGTGTGTCTGTATTAATAGGAGTGCCATGTTAATAAATTCATTTATGTTGCTGAGACTGGTCAAAATGTTATTGGGTGTTGAATCCAATGCGAATGGGACATTAAAAATAAATAATTGGCACAATATAAAAAATTGTTAATTGAGTAGCTTTGACTTAGAAAAAAAAAAAGGTATAGAAAAACCTCAAAATAATCATGATGATGTTTCACTAGGCTTACAATCTTGAAGTACAATTCCAGCAAAGTGCAGTAAGCCAGTCAACAACATTTACATTTACAAAGATGATAAAGAACAACAACCCCATTAAACAATTCCTCAAAATAATCATAAAAATATGTTTTATTGTTTTATTTCAATTTTCAACAACTTCAGAATCTTCACTTCCAAAGCCACCACCAATTCCAGTTTTACCAATCCCAAAATCCCGCCAAATTTCATGGAATATTGCAGAAATGGCAATTTTTTTACACTTTGGTATGAACACTTTTACAGGTAAAGAATGGGGTAAAGGTGATGTTGATCCATTAATATTTAACCCCACTTTGTTAAATGCAACACAATGGGTAACTGTAGCTAAAGATTTTGGTTTTAAGAGAGTACTTTTAACTGCTAAGCATCATGATGGTTTTTGTCTTTGGCCTTCAAAGTATACTGATTATTCTGTTAAGTCAAGTTCTTGGAGAAATGGGTATGGTGATGTTGTTGGTGAATTGGCTGATGCTGCAAGAAAGAGTGGATTGGAATTGGGGTTGTATCTTTCTCCATGGGATAGACATGAACATTGTTATGGGGAGACTCTTGAGTATAATGAATATTATATGGGACAAATGACTGAGTTGCTTACTAGGTAAAGTTTGCAACTTTTTGTTCTGTAGTCGAGCGTTGTCTAGTTTCCTTATCAATATTATGTTTGTTGTCGATTTTAGTTGTACATGTTGCTTCCTTTGCTTTAGTTATCAGTGTTATTTGTCGTCGCTACTTGAGAAGCTTTATTTGAGCTAAGGGTCTATCAAAAATAGTATTTCTATCTCTATCTCAAGTTCTTGGAGAAATGGGTCTAGTGATATTGTAGATGAATTAGCTAAAGCTGCAAGAAATGGTGGGCTGGAATTGGGGTTGTATCTTTCTCCTAGGATAGACATGAGCTGTGATGGTAGAGAGGTTGTTTCCGATAGACCATAGACAACAACAATTTACCAGTGTAATCTCACAACTGAGGTCTGGGGAGGGCAGCGTGTACGCGGCCTTACCCCTACCTTGTGAAGGTAGAGAGGTTGTTTCCGATAGACCATCGGCTGAAGTGAAACATAGCAAAATATGTAAGATTTTAGATGCGGTGGTACGCATAGTTTTCATAGTTAGTAAGATAGTAGTTACAACCTTTATTAGGGAATTTGGATTATGACTTTACGGTGCCAATCTAGAATGATTCATTTTTGATCAGGAGAAGTTATGAAAGGACTAATTTAGAATGATTCTTTAAGTATGAGTTCTAGGATGACAAGGATTTGCGAGTCGTTATACTTACTAATGACTTCAAACAACAACTACTACTAGTACTCCACTTCAATTCCAAGCTTGACGGGGTCGGCTTCGTGGATCCTATTCAATTCGCTCCTTTTTGGTCTTATTTGGTGCTAATGGTTTTGAAGCAACACAAATATCAACATATCACAGTTTAATTGTTTGTGCCAGACTGCACGTTTATGAACGTCGTAGTATTTTAGAAGCTTTAAAGTATATTCTGTTGGCTTCCATATCTCAAAGCTAGCTGTAACATGAACTTTGTGCGGCTTATCTGAATCTAAGTTGCTCAGACTCTCCAAAAATGTTGCCGCACCCGTGTCGGATCCTTCAGAAATACACTATTTTTTGAGGATCCGACATGCACCCGTAGACATTTTTGAAGAGTCTGAGCAACTTAGATCTGTATGATATATTCCTAATTTAGTTCTAGGAATAATCAATAAACCTTATTCAAATGGAAAATACTACTTTTTTCCCTAGAACAGCCAAATTTAACTATAGACACGAGACTCGAGTTGTGATACTTCAGGTCATGTTACCAAAATAGCAGAGGATCCGACTCCCACCAAGTATAAGTTTGTACGTATTTTGATTGTTTAGTTCGCTATTTCTTGTCATTATAATATAAAGTTGATTAGTATAAGAGTTGTTTCATCAGTTTCTAAGTTATCATTTGGTTAGATCAGAAGAATTTCAACGTCCTGTTGAAAAAAGAAAAAAGAGAACTCCTTGATTATGAATTTTAAGGGTTTTCGTTAGTTATGCTTTTATTAAAGGTAAGTATAAAGGAGAAGTGATAGAAGAGCATTTCACACCTTGGACCAATTTGATATGCGTTGTGCCTATGTTGCTCAGACTCGTCAAAACTGTTGATGGGTGCGTGTTGGATCCTCCAAGAATAGTGTATTCTTTAAGGGTCCAACACAGGTGCGGCAATACTTTTAAAGAGTCCGAGCAGCTTAGCTTGGTGCTCATCAAGCAAAGCAAATCACAGTGAAAACTATCGCTTACCATTTCTTTATTATCTCGTGTACTCATGAACTCTTTTTTGTGTTGAGGAAATTAACTTGTTTTGAGTGCGATGAAGTATCATCCACTCACTTTCCTTAACGTAAAAGGCGTTGTTATCAAAAAATGCACGCACATTTAGACAAAGAAATATGTGAAACTTGATTATACAGGACATATAGGCAGAATTTATGAAATTAACTGCTTTCTTTTTCGTGCTGCGTTTCAATGATTACATAAACTTCTAACAGCAATCACTTCCGATCTCCACGGTGCCAAAAAACACTGTTGAGCAGATATGGAGAGGTTACATATGTTTTTTTAGATGGCGCAAAAGGTGAAGGCGAGAAGGATATGGAGTATTTCTTTGATGATTGGTTTAGCCTTATTCATCAACTCCAACCTGGAGCTTCGATTTTCACTGATGCTGGTCCCGATACGAGGTGGGTCGGGAACGAGAATGGTGTAGCTGGAACCACTTGCTGGTCCCTTTTCAACGGGAGTGCTGTCACGATTGGTGGTGATAATGATCGCATGTAAGTCTTGCTTTATTAGTTTCATTTTCATCATATTCTTATTTTGCTTTCCGCGGAACTTCTCCCCTCATTGTTTGCTGTTATAATGATTCATATCCTTCACGTCCTCAGAGGTTTGGCTAAGCGTTTAACTTCAGATTGTAAGGTGTTTCGACTACATAAGAAAAAACTGGAATTAGATCTTGGAAATGATCAACTCAAATAGACGCTCATCGTAAGCTTTTTTTATCCTCCTCGAGCTTTTCCATCACGATTTTCTCTTCGAGAAGACTTGCCTCGTCGATTCTTGCCCTCGTTCTTTCTATCTTGGACATTTAGATGTTCATACAAAGCATAGGCTAGACAAGCGGTACACTTCACACCAACCCAACCGTGAGACATTCTTGCAACTACGGAAACTGCAATAATCGCCGTGACGGACGCTTTGTCAGTTCATTTTTTGTATAACCTCAATTCTATAATTAAGAAAAAAGGTGAATAGTGGATTGGGCGCAGCACATCATGAGTCGAAGCCTACTACCGACAAAGAAACCAGGTAGTTAAGCGGGACTAGGGTAGAGTGGCATGCCCATTAACTCCTACGGTTTGAACCTGTCGGGCAACTGTGGTTTGGGCTAGCTAACGCACATGGATTTCTCGATTATAATTTTTTTTCTTTAAAAAAAAGGATCACTCTATTCGCTAGTATCAAAAAAATTTAATACTTGACCTGGCTCAGTTATACAAATTTGCAGAAAACTCCTACGATTTTTCGTTTGTGATCAATATGTATTCGTTAGGTGAGTTCTGTACTGAATATCACTCGCTGCATAGATTTGTCAAACTTATCCAGTTTGACATATCACATGGAGTATGATAAAGAAATGGACCTCGGGCCTAACTCAATCTCAAAAACTAGTTCGTGAGAGGAAGATTGCCCAAGACCATATAAGCCCCCCCACCACCACCACACCCACACACCCATACCACATCCCTCTTTTTAATATGGACGTCAACATCGAAAATGAGAATTGGACGGGTCCCACTCTGATACCATGATTAAGAAATGAACGTTGGGCCTAACTCAATCCCAAAAGCTAGCTCGTGAAGGGAGCATTGCTTAAGACCATATAAGGAGAGGAGACCAAGGACCCTAATACCCATCTATGTGGAACTCAACAGAGTAAATAAACCTATTCCGTTTCTTACACTGGAACTTCGTTAAGAAGCTAGGACCCTACTGCTTAAGTTGGCAAGATTTTTGCTTTAGCATACGCTACCTACCTAGATGGAGATTGTCGCAATGTGGTAAGAGTATGACTTTCATCAGGTCTTTTTGTGCACAAACTAGGCCAACTAATCGCTAATAATAACACGTTCAAAAAAAAAAAATTAAAGGCCTCTATCACTCTTAAAGTCCGTTAATTGAGACGAGAAACCTATGTGAATGAAGTGCCTTCACATATGCATCGCAATGTCTTTCCTGCATTAGTAAACTACTCCTTCTCGGCACACTGAGCTTCCTTTTATCCTCGTTATTTTTCATGTATTCAACAGATATACGTCGGAGGGGGATGCCTTTGGCCAAGACTGGATGCCTGCCGTGTGTGATGTGTCCATCCGAACTGGTTGGTTTTGGCATGAATCCGAAAAGCCAAAAAGTGCAATGACTCTTCTGGATTTGTATTACAAATCAGTCGGTAGAAACTGTCCGTTGTTGTTAAATGTACCCCCAAACTCATCCGGTCTCATATCAGACGAAGATATACAAGTCCTCGAAGAGTTCTCCAAGCTTCGTAATTCTATATTCTCCCATAATTTTGCGGAATCTGCTCTTGTTTCTGCCAGCAGTACACGAGGAGATTCGAGTGATTCTCAGTTTGCGCCCATGAATGTAATCGAGGAAGGATTATATACGTATTGGACACCAGATCAGGAACAACAATCAGACTGGACACTCTATTTAGAATTTCAACAGGCTATAACTTTCAATGTCTTGGGACTTCAAGAACCAATTCAAATGGGGCAGCGGATTAGCGAGTTTCATCTCGATATGTTAGATGAAAATGGGAAATGGCAACACGTGGTAAGTGGAACGACAATAGGATACCGAAGACTGTTACTCTTTCCGACAGTGAAATCCCACCTGCTAAGGTTGGTTATCGACAAGTCCAGGGCGTGCCCTCTAATCTCACACATCGGAATTTACATGGATTCCTATTCTGTTACTCAACATGTCTCCGATACACACAACAAATCAAAGTTCATCGACAACTTTGTTTTCCGGAGAACTGCATACAACCAGTCTCGATCTGCTTCCATCTAAGCTTCATCGAGCAGCTTTAAGTGTACAAATTATCTCCTTTTTTGTTTTGTTTGTTTTTCTGATGCTTTTGCGCATTGATTTTTCTTCGACTTCTGGTGTTGTAACATAATGTACCGGACATGAACCTTGATCTAGTGATTTTCCGCCTTATTTCAGGCGGCGTTCAAGTATGAAGTTCATCATTCACTGGATTCGAATCCCCCACTACTAGGGTCAGTGGCGGATTCAGGATTTGTAGATCGTGGGTGCTCGAAAGGTTCGAACATGCATATTGATGCCTAAAGTTTTAAGGTTTCGCCTGAAAAGTAAAACACCCATCTATCTTCTTAGCTTACCGGGTGCTTTTCTAAATCTTATAATTATACCTAATCTGCGTTGGATTTAAGGAATGTCGGAGCACCAAAAAGTCCCATAAAACCCAATGTGGTCCAATCCGTTTCGCGCAAAGTGGAAGTTTAGTGCATCGTACCGTCTTTTTGTTAATGTTAAGTAAATGACCTCAAGACATCTTAGCATATTTAATTTAAGTTAATTTACGCTATGAATCTGAATGCACATCCGATCGACATTTATGGAGCAAGTGTCTATAGAATCTCTTAATGTATCAGTCATCCTAATATACTATCACAAATATAAGTAAAATGTTTATTAGAAGAAATAGTTTTTTTTTTTTTTTTTAGGACAAACAACATAAATCTCAATTATTTAGTACTTAATTATATCTTATACCAACTTTTTCAAAATTACATAAAATCTTAAATTTTGAAGATCCGGATACATTATTGAGGATCGAATACATTACTTTCCAATATATAATTAATCAATCAAATTTATGTATCAGTAACAGAGATCTCATTTCGATTCATAAGTAATTCAAATTTCATTCCGATATATAAGTTTTATGTATCAATAACACACAAAAAAAAAATTTGATATATATTTTTTTAAGCATATTTTCAATCAAATACATCAGTGAATTTTTCTTTTTACTACATACTAACTACTCATACCTCTTAACAAATTCTTTTAAAAATACTACTACATAACATGTGAAACTTTTATTACTAGTTTTTAGCCGGAATTATATAACATCATATTTATTTTTATTAAACTACATAAAATTCTTATCATTTTTATTAATTAACTAACTCCCCCCTCCCTTTATTTTATTTTATTTTTAAAATAGTCAGATACATCCACAAATACATAAATTTTCGGATAGATAATTTTAATTATGTATTCTCTTTAGTTAAGTTAATGTATTATGTATCTCGACCAAATAATTTCAGAAATAAATGTATCTCAGTAATTAAAATTATGTATCTCAACTTCAAAATTATGTATTCAAACAAAAATTGAGCAATTAACTGTTACATTCTTAAGTTCAAAATTATGTATTCAAATGTTAAATATATATCCGAAAATTGAAAAATAAGGGGCTATTTGTATCTAACAAAAGAATAGAACTAGAAAGTAATTAGGAGTAAACTAGTTGGGATTTACTTAAGTTTTAGTAGTTTTTATTTACTAAAAAATACACAATTTATGTTTTCAATATTACAAAAAATCTCAACTCTCTAAACATATTACGAAAATTCCAACATATGCACAGAATGTTATGTATATGTCGGCTATAATATGTATATTAATAGGGAGAAAGAGTAAACTAATTAAAAAAAGTAGGAAAGAGTGTAATTACTTCTAAAAGATTAGTATTTATGTTATTTATACTTTTATTTATTCTAGTAGTTCATATTTTGGGCCTGCCGTACCCGCTTTTTGGGCCTACTTTACCCGACTATTCATATTGTAAATTAGTAGGGTTTATACTTCAAACTCAAAAAGCTCAATAGGTTTTCTCTTCGATAATAATTACACTCTTCAGTGTTAAGTTTCAGCTTTTGGGTTTCAGATTTACATCTCCAATTTCTCTCTAATGGCGGTACGTTATTTTTTTTTTTTTTTGTATTTTAAAAATATTTTTGCAATTTTTTTTAAAGTATTGGTTAGCTTGTGGATTGTATTTATCTAATATTTTACTATGTTGTTCAGATTGACAAGCTTTTCAAAGATGAAGCTACTGAAGAAAAGGGTGAGAGAGCTAGAATGGTAAGTTACATTTTTGTTACTGAAATATCGAAGCATTATTATGTGAGATGAAAAATACAAAGTTTGGTAGTTGTATAATTGTATTGAAATGTTATATTATGTGAAATTAGGCTACATTTTGGGTGTGTTTAGTATGAAAAAAATGTTTTTTTAGGAAAATAAGTGGGTTGCATACTTATTTTATTGTGTTTGATATGAATGGAAAGAATATTATAGAAAAATCCAATTCAATTTATCATAATCGATTAGTTAACATGTTTTTATTGTATGCCGCTCCGGGAGCAAGGAGCGAGCTAAGTAAATCTTACCTGAAAATGAGTGAGATTCGATTCTTTTATAGAGCTAAGTAAGGAAAGGAAAGCTTTTTTCTATGTCAATGGCGTCGAGTGGATACTAAATAAGCTTTTGGGCCTTTTGTATCACTCCCCGGAGAAACGGAAATGGGTACATCAGTGGATCACGTGAAACTATAACTAGGATATGTGCCGCCTGCTATTCAAGTAGATCCGTGGGGAAATGAAGCTAGTCCATCTAATCATCCCCCACGAGTGGTCCTAATGCTGTTCAGGAGCTGTTGTGTCTGTTGTTTCACCAGCTCCGGATCGACAACAGACACGGGTCATAGGATGAAACCTATCATAACGTCATTATGTATAATCTAGACAAATACTATGAGAGGATTGGGGTTATGAGAGGATTTCTAGAACATGGGTGCACCAGAAAAAAATGAAAATAATGTTTTAATGGAAATTGATACCTAGTTCTCTAGACAAAAAACTCAGCCTTCAACCAAGTGTACCATTTAACTTTCTTATAGCATGGGTGCTAGCAAATAATATTATATATTTTTTTTTATAACCATGGTGTCCGGGCCAACTTGCATGATTCTCGACTAATTCCACGTGATACCTGCCACCTCCCACCAACAACAGTTACCAGGTAACTCGGTCCACTAAGGCTAGAACAGATGGGAAGAAATAACCTAGTGTTTTGTCTCTGTTTGGAATTGAGGATTGAGGCTGAGATCTCATGGTACTCAAACCCACTTCATTGAACCACTAGGCCACACCCTTGGGTGCATATTATATTAGTTTTTTAAAAAATATACATAAAAGACCTAGTTTTATGGAGAGACCACGGGTCACGTGCACCATAATTTAAGCTATAAAGTTGCCGCTGGCGGGGTGGTGGGGATGGGGGCTATGGGTGGGGGTGAAGATGAGGTTTCTTGGAGGGTGGGTTGGAAGAACACAGGCAATGTCGAATGGCACTTGTAGACCTTGTTTTCCCTACTTAATGGAAGACATTTTCATTTTTTTAAAGCAACTTATATTCCTAGAGAAAATATTTTCCTTGAACATGAGAAAATTGGATGATGTAATGTTTTTTGGAAAATGCTTTCCTCCGTACCAAACATCCCTTTCTTATAGCAGCTTACGAGTATTATTTTTTCGATTTTCTGATAACATTTGAGTGTTTCAAATTTCAGGCATCGTTTATTGGAGCAATGGCAATTGCTGACTTGGTAAAAACAACCTTAGGACCTAAGGGAATGGTGAGCTCAGTCTTCGATTATGTATTTTGCCGGTATTTAGAAGAGTTAGGATTGTGGTGGTTTTGACCAATACTGCATTTTGTTTCAAAACTTGCAGGATAAAATTCTGCAATCAACAGGCAGAGGTCACAGTGTTACAGTTACCAATGACGGTGCAACAATTTTGAAGTCCCTCCATATTGATAATCCAGCTGCCAAGGTCCTTGTGGGTATCCTTGATATCTGTGTATCGTTTTTCTTAAGGGCGTCAGATAGTTCTGCTCTCCTTTGAAATAATAATGTCACTAGTTGGTTGTTGAAATTAATGGATACTAGTGCTGAAGGTAAAGTTGGATCGTACCCCAAAATGAATCCACTGAGCATAGTGTTTAATAGGTTCATTTGGACAAATGGGTAAACAGGTAATAGGGGTTCAGAGGAAGATTACTCACAAGTCACAACTTACTTCCTCTTTGTTTTTTTGGTTTAAGTTGTCGTTTAAAAGAAACGCCAGATATGTACAACTTAGTTAAGACCTTTTGCAGATAGTTGAAGGAGATAGATAGTGAAATTTCATCACAAGAAAGATCCTGTGGCACAAAATGATGTGATTTTAATGCAATGTTATACCTTGACCTTTGTAAGATATCTCCAAGGTACAGGATGATGAAGTTGGTGATGGGACAACTTCAGTAGTCGTTTTGGCTGGAGAACTTTTGAGAGAGGCAGAGAAGCTGGTAAATGCAAAAATTCATCCAATGACAATTATAGCAGGTTTGTTCTGATGATCTGATGCCTTAAACATATTGCGGTTTTCTTCAAGCTTCCTATGTGAATAGTAGAGTACAATCTGCTTTATCGAATTTGCTTGTGTACCAATACTGCAGTGCTTGCTTGCTATTTTGTCTTTAATTAGGGATCTTTTCTTTATCTATTGAAGCATCTGGTATCCTGTCTATCGATCTTGATGGGCAGAGAGTGCCCTGTACGGAGGTAAGAAGGTATCCAGTCGGGTAGTCGAGGTGTGATGCGAGCTGGTTGGACACCTATTTTTGAAAACTTCAACTACTATAAATGAGATATTGCCATGAGACGACATCATTACTTTCACACCTGGGCATTTCCATCCAACAACTGTTAAAATCTTTTTCTTTTCTTCTTATCTAGCCAAAAAGTTGCAAGTTCCTATTTTTAGTAATATGCTACTAGTTAATAGTATCTAAGGCACCTAATCTGGTTTCATGCTTAATATACCTTTCAATGTTTTATTTGTTTCTTTATATCAGGTTTCCGGATGGCATCTGAGTGTGCACGCAGTGTTCTGGAGCAGAAGGTTGTGGATAACAAGCAGGATTCAGGTATTTTTGCTTGAGTTGTTAGTTGTATGTAACATCTTAGCAGAGAACCTACATTCAATGACATATATTGATTTTGATTTTCTTTGGACTGGTGTACCACTTTCTCTCTGAACTATGCCAAGATAACTTTTTCTGGATACTAGCAGCTGATAATCAGAACCTAATGAGTCCAAGGGTTATTTATTTATCTTAATTTTCTCATTGTAATATGGTCATTTCCTTTTTGTGTTGCAGAAAAGTTTAGATCAGACTTGATGAATATTGCAAGGACTACTTTGAGCTCAAAAATCTTGTCTCAAGACAAGGAGCATTTTGCAAAACTGGCTGTTGATGCGGTTATGAGGTTAAAGGTCAATATTTCATCTGCCTTTACAGCTTATGAAGGACATATTTTTCTTTTAATCATGTGATCTATGGGCTGTCTGCATTATTCAAATTCTTTTTATGCGAGTGAATCTTAGTTTCCTCTTATCTATAAATAAACAGTCTTTCCTTTTTCCTTGGTCAGACACTAAGTATTTTCTTCAAAGGGTTTGAGATTTGATTTCGTCCGATTAGGACTTCTTCACTTCTATTCAGCGAATAAATCCACGAACTTCTTTATACTATCAAATGTGAAAAATTCACATGCAAATAAGTCTGTCTCTTATGTATTGGTAAAAAGATTTGTGTTCTCTCATTCTCCCGTTCCGTTTGTTAGTTTCATTCATATATTGTGTTTTCAATCTTATTCTAAATTGATCTTAATTACAGGGCAGTACCAATCTTGAGTCAATCCAGATAATTAAGAAACCTGGAGGTTCATTGAAGGATTCATTTTTAGATGAAGGGTGAGTAAATGAGCTCAGGAAATCTTTTTGGTTTGAACTATTTGCTACTACCTGCATTGTTTTTGCATGTCTAGCTCTTCTTTGATTAATTATTTATTCTTCATTCTCAAACATGGTAATTTCTGGTTAAGATATAGAACTAAAGTGCTTTATTGCTCCTTCAATTTGTGTTCTTTGTTTACATTAGTTGAAACAGCCTGTTTATCCAACGTGATTCTACTGCATATGTTATTCTATCCTTCAGTTGATGAACCTGATGTTCATATAGATGATTTTCTTGGGCCTTAGCTAATTATAGAAGAGTCTGCCTTGAGCCCTTATGAGCCTAGGTTATTCTCTTATAAGTCGGCCATATAGGATGGACAGAATCCTTCCACGATGCTCAGTCGACCTTGTTCCAGTAATTAGCTAGATTGGTGCTTGTTTCTTCCAGCACCCTCATAGATTGGAGTAGCTGAAAGCGCTCAGTCTACATTTAGTGATTCCAAACCTTATAAGCCAAACATGATTTAGAATAAATTTCTGGTGTTATATACAAGTAATAAGTTTTTCCAGTTACCCCAGTCACTTCAATGGAGCATAAGTTTGTGCAGTTCCTTTTCCTCGTTGAAAGACCAAGCTATGTGTCTACAATAAGCGTTTCTTTATGTATTCTGTGTAACGTTTCTTTTATGTAGGTTTATTTTGGACAAGAAAATTGGGGTTGGCCAACCAAAACGCATCGAAAATGCTAAGATTTTGGTGGCAAATACTGCTATGGATACAGATAAAGTGAAGATATATGGTGCACGTGTTCGAGTTGACTCAATGGCCAAGGTTGCTGATCTAGAAGCAGCTGAAAAGGAAAAAATGAGAGAGAAGGTGCAAAAGATCATTAGTCATGGAATAAATTGCTTTGTTAACCGACAGCTGATCTACAATTTCCCAGAGGAACTATTTGCCGATGCAGGGGTACTTGCAATAGAACATGCCGACTTTGATGGTATTGAGCGGTTGGGTTTAGTTACTGGGGGAGAAATTGCGTCAACCTTTGATAACCCAGAGTCTGTCAAGCTTGGCCACTGCAAACTTATTGAGGAGATCATGATTGGTGAAGATAAACTGATTCACTTCTCTGGGGTTGAAATGGGTCAGGCATGTACAATTGTTCTGAGAGGTGCAAGGTGCGTTGGTCTTATAGTGTCTGCCTTTTATTTTTATTTCTTTCACTTGCTTGTTCAAGCTTGTTGTGCATTACTATGATGTCCCATGCATGAATGTTAAACCAAGACATTGTAGAAGCCTAATTTTTACCCTCCCCCTCTTTTAGATTGTTTGAACATTTAATTTTGTTTTAGAAGTCTAGGGATGGTTACTTTTTATGTAAACAAAAATATAAGATATATTATATGTATGCGCCCCCGCTCTTCTTTAATATTATAAACTTTAAAGGTCTTAGTTTTAGGTTTAATAAATGAAGTTTTAGTGAATAATATACAATAAAGAAAAGGAGATAAGATATAATAAGACGACAGTAACTAAACTAGGATATAATACGAGATTCAGTGTGCTTTTGAACCTTCTGGAGGTGAAGGTGTTTGCCGGGAAACACAAAAAGAACTGCTACACAGCTGGAACTGGGAAGGACTAAACACAAGGATACAAGAACAATTTGGAATAGTGTCCCTGCAGCTATATGGTAGGAATTTGGAGAGAAAAGAATCAGAAAATCTTTGAACTGAAAAAAGGAGAGGATGAGAAAAATCGAATACAAGTGCATTTATAGCTTAGCTTTTTGGTGCAAATCAAAGGATGTGAACAATATAGCGTGGCTTTCACTCAGTTCCTTAAATATGCAGAAAGGAACTGAATTTTTGGGTGGTTGCCATGCACACAGTACTGCACCGTCTTGGTGCAAGTTTATAGAAGACCAGTCCAGATATTGCAAAGATCTTAAAAAGTGACCCAAAACGTCGATTTCCAATTAAAAGCCCAGGACTAATCCTAACTATGTGTATCTATTCCTACTTGTTCACCCACTCAAACACACATTTCATTCACTCAAACCCTTCCAGTGCCACAGGAGCGGAAGACAGTGAACAGAAAGTAAAGGATTCTAACAAAGCAAAGATAAGTTTTTGATTTATTGATGTTCTGCAAAACAGCCTAACAAATCAGAAAGACTGGAAAAGTAAAGATATGATGTCACTTGACAAGCTTCGACTTCCACCCAAGACCCGACAATGGACGTAGTTTTGATGCAGCATTGTTCAGCTGTTTATTTGTACTTTTCCTAGATGACCTGCTTTACTCCTCAACGTTTGTGTTATCTGAAAATGGTATTGATAATATTGCATTGCTTCTGGAGATTTTTGTGTTTTCCCTTTTGGGTCTTAACTATGTAGATATGTTCTACCTGTGATGTGTTCTCTGGTTAACATCTCCCTTCGTTCCTATTTTCAGCCCCCATGTACTGGATGAAGCTGAAAGATCTTTGCACGATGCATTGTGCGTGCTATCTCAGACAGTAAATGACAGCAGGGTTCTTCTTGGAGGTGGATGGCCTGAGATGGTGATGGCTAAGGCGGTTGATGAACTAGCTAAGAAGACTCCAGGTAAAAGATCTCATGCAATTGAGGCTTTTACCCGTGCACTTTTGGCAATTCCAACCACCATTGCCGACAATGCCGGGTTAGACAGTGCTGAGCTGATTGCTCAGCTTCGTGCTGAACACCACAAGGAGGAAAGCAATGCAGGAATTGATGTCATCACTGGATCTGTGAGTAACTGATTTAAGATTTTTGAAATGAACTTTGTTGTCGCGCTGTGAGTTCATAACAATTGAGTATGAAGCTGCTCTGAGCTTGTTGTCTCTGCTTTCATTTTTCTTGAATTTGCCTTAGTTTCTGCATTAAAATAAGTGCTACAATGGAAATGCCAAAAGCTAAAACTGATGCAACATTCTAAAGTTCATGCTTCATGCTTGATCATGCCAATACTTTCAAATGAGATGTCTTATATTGTTATGAAGCACATTTCACATTATGGTCAGCTTTTGTTTCTCAAGCAAAAACTAATGAAAGCACATGCATCAACCCAAAAATACAAAAGTATATCTTTAGTCCAAGCTGTTTTCCTTCTCAGGAGATTTCACCGTAACACTATTAGAATTTAAATAGTTTGTGCTTCATTTGCTTACAGCTCGATGTTTGAGAAAGGCAATGTTTGTCTCCTGTCCCCTCTCGTGGATAGTCATTATTTTCCTTTCTCTTGCACAAGTGTTCCTTCGTTTTAGTAGTTTGACAATAGTTCTATTATTGACACTTTTAATAGCAAAGCAGAAGCTTTTGGTGGCCTTACTCCAGCCTCATTTTTTCATGCCTATAAGGTTGTTTTTAAACTATAGAAATAAGACGTATGTGAGTTAATTGACATTAACCGAAATAGAAGAGATGGAAGGGAAATAGTCTCGTGTGGCTTGAATGAAAAGCGAGAAGCAAATCTGAACATTCCTTTTCTCTTCCGACTCAGGAGGAACTTTCTTGTTCTTTATCTTGTTTCCGTTGTTCCATAGCACTATTCATAATCATGTCAGACAATCAAACTCTTGCTTGCTTGACGAGAGTAGTACTTGTCTAACTTTACTTATCCAAATCGGCATCTTATCTTTGACAGGTTGGAGATATGTCCGTGCTAGGAATATCTGAGTCGTTCAAAGTCAAACAGGCAGTATTGCTCTCTGCTACTGAGGCTGCTGAGATGATCTTAAGGGTTGACGAAATCATCACTTGCGCTCCACGGAGGAGGGAGGGAATGTAAAAAAAGACTATATCGGTCATGTTTACGCAGTTGAGATGACACTCGTGTTCTATTATGGTTTGAGAATTTGAGGTGGTAGGTGTGACAATTGTAAACGAGCCAAACGATAGATTGCTATTGGAACCATGCTAAAATGTACTACGCTGAGTAGTTTTTGCTTTTGATTTGAAGAAATGTTTTGTTCTGTTTCATCATGTAAGTTTTCAGCAAATGCATGTTTCTAGATTTTGAGTTCAGCTTATTAACTTTTAACTCAGGTGCAAAATTATCAAACCAAAGTTCTCAAAATCGTACCTCACCATTAACACCCCTAAAATGGTCCTACACTTCCTACTATGTTACTTTAATATTGAGGACAATTGTGCAGATTCGTCACTTTTGATGTCGCATTCGTGTTGAATTCTTCAAAAAGAATTCACATCAATTTTGATGTTGCACCTATGTCGGATTCTCTAAAAATATAGTACTACTTTTGGAGAATTCAACATGCACTCACCAGCATTTTTGAAGAATTCGAGCAACATAGGAAACGACAACAATACATTAAGAGGGTCTTTTGGTTTCTTTGTTTTTGAGCTTTAAATAATATATGCTACACTAAAACTGAAGAATAATCATCTGTCTTGTTATATTAGTAAAAACATTATCAACGTCTAAACTGAACATCAAAGTAGCAAGTTTTAGAAATGATCTTTCTTGACACATCTTCAAATAACTCAATCAAGCTACCAAAAACTGAGGTCTAACATGCTAGTAATTTGCATCTAGTGATCGTACACCTCCGCGCTGCAACTGGTGGAAAGCTGATAAAAGCTCCCGTCCAACTTCATACAAGCAGAATACATGGTTCTTTTGATGTATCTTCAAAGACCAGTGTACATCTTCTATCGAAAAGACAATCTTGCGTCAATGTCCTGAACTTGTAGCACAGTGTGCAACAATCTTGGTAGCGGTAATGCCATTTTAAGACCTGCCAAACACAATGCCGTAGAGACTTGAAAATAGTTCTCTAAGGAAAACTAAATCGCGGAAAGTATATGTCAATCATTTTCCTGAATCTGAAAAAATTAAGCATGCAGAAAGATTTTATGCTTCGGTTTTCTTAGTGCTGTTGTTTCCATATATGTTGTGTTTATGTTTGCCTTGTGCAGATGGAGGTAACGGTAAGGTCTTTGTACACTCTTAACCTTCCCGGACCTCACTTGTGGTATTACACTGGGTGTTTTGTTGTTGTTGCAGACTTGGAAAGGGGTTGATTCTAAGATGGTTGCTTTGCACGATACGCACGCATGTAAACAAGTATAGTACAGTGCAAACTTAAAAAATATCTGCAATGAAGCAAGAAATCTGCTGACCTCTATAATTTATGTTATCTTGACATCGCGAAGAAGTCTAGCAGCCATCGCGCCACATCTTCTAGCTTCCCAATCACTAAGTTTTCTGTTCTCTAGATCCATAACCAGACTATTGTCTACCTTTCCCTCATTGTCAGTCACGTCATCTTGATTAAACCCGTGTTTACTTTCATCTTCATCTGATCCATGGTTAGTTTCTGTTTCCGTAACCTCATCATTCTGCTGCTGAGCCATCGGTGTTACAATTTCCGAGGTACTACCTTGTGGCTTAGAGTTCATTATGTATAACTGGATGCTTGGGTGTTGGTAGGTGCTATCCATCTGCACAGAAGTAGGTTCAAATGAACGAAAGAAACGTCCAGACATCTCAACTGATCTATAACCATAAACTCTGGATATAGGACATATCGGAGATGCAATAAACCAGCTCAATGGTCGGAGAATTCAGAACCAAGAACTTAAAACGCGGCTAGACATCCATGGTCGACAAAATCAACAAAACCATTTGCAAATGCAAAATTTACTTCGACTACCTCAAGTAAAAAATACCGTAAGTAAGTTCCACAATATACATATAACTGATGGTAGGAATATACAGCCTATTTGACGCTAGCATGAGATGTCAGCAGGATGCACTGGAAATTACCTTTGCTTTTGGAACAGTTTTGACCTCAAAATTTCTCTTCCACATCTCAAGCATCTTTTCATGGACATTTGTTGATCGGATTTCATAACCCAACTATAAATGAAAGTTCATTAACAATAACGAAAAAGAGAATAAATTTTGTAAGTTCTATAAAATTTTACAGGATACAGCACCAAAATTGTTGTCTTCGGTCCAGACAGTGCGATTATTGTCTGCAAAAGTGGTTCCAAGAGATGCTCCGCATAAACCTAGTAAAGATAGGTCATTGTTAGTGTAGACAAACTACATCAGAGAAATAAGAAGGCATGTCTCAGAGCACTAGATCACTTCGAGATTAAAAAAAAAGGCCTAGGATAATTTCTGGAGACGACGCTGATAACAGCTTGTGCACAAATTAAAGGAAAAAAGGGCAGCCCGGTGCACTAAAGCTACCGCTATGAGCGGTGTCCGGGGAAGGGACCCACCACAAGGGTGTATTGTACGCAGCCTTGCTTTGCATTTCTACCGGAGGCTGTTTCCAAGGCTTGAACCCGTGACCTCCTCGTCACATGTGCACAAATTAATATTTCATAAAAGATAGCTGGTGTGCTGAAGAAACCAACGCCTTACTTTATCATGTTCTCATCTATGAAAATCCCTTCACCGTCCACTCTGAAAAATCATGGTAGAATTTAATACTGTGGCACGGAATACCATACACCACCGAAACCAAATGAGAAAGGATGTACTATGCCCTATGGAAAATCATCATGGATATTTATTCCTTAATACTTTTTACTAGCACTGCAATGTGCGTACGATCATTGGTTCCAGAAACTGTATGTATGGCTTCTCTTAGCAGAACAAAAATATTTCTTCTCAGTGCAAAGCAAAGGCCCGGAAATGAGCAAGTAGAATTCGACTACCCTATAGATTATAAAACTTACAACGTCAGTCCCAATGATAAAGTCAAATGGAGGGCCAACAGCCTTTATATGAGTTTCATTACCCCAGTCCAACTCGGCAGCCTGTATGGAACCAAATGAATCTACAAGGAATAAAGCTTTTAGTTAGATCATAGTAAATACAACCACATCCTCTCAAAATTAAATTCGAAGAAATCATCAGGACAGATCAGTTTTCATAAATAAGTACGACAACTGATGAAGAATATACAGTTCAAATAGCTAAAAAGATCCAAATGGCACATTAATTTGAAACCTGGATCTGAGATTGTCTGCATTATCCTCGAAGTATTACGCTCCACGTTTCTCATTAGCAACGGCAAAACCTCAGTTTGGTCAGTTGAAACTACATCACATCCAAGCAATGCCATGCCTGTGGAGATTTGTTCCATCTCAGACAAAGAACCATTTAACTGTAGATGGCATCTTAAAGAAACCAGTCTAACAAAGTAAAGGCGACCTACCAAATCCTGCTACGCCACAACCTGCCCCAAGTTCAACCACACGCTTTCCTCTCAATTTAGATGGAGAAAACCTCCCTTTTCGACAATTTCTTTCCTATAAATTCAAATCAAAAGATTCCAGCTAAGTAACGTCGAAACTGAAGGAGTAAGAATGCTCAATAAAGCATATACATGTACATTTAGATATATAAGCTTGCATAACTGAAGAAAAAAGACTCAATCTTTAAGGCCAATGATCACGGTATTCCGGCCACAACTCAGAAAAGGAAAACAAAAACGAAAAAGGCAAATAAAAAATCACTGTTAGGTTTAAGAAAAACAGAAAAGAGAAGGAATACAGTATTGTTATTCATGTTTGCAGTAAAATACAACAACAACAACAACAACAAACCCAGTGTATCCCCACATTTGCAGTAAAATAGAAACTCATATTATTTTTGTGTGTAGCAGATCAAACCAAAGCGGTGTTGAAGAAATTGAAGTTGAAGCATACCCGAGGGGAGTTTAGACCTTACCAGAAATTTTACTAAAACCATAGATGCATCCCAAACAGTTGTGCCTAAATGCTTCGAATTAGGATCCTGTCATTACATAAAGAGAAAAAGAAGGCAATAATTCAAGCTACTATATTGGAAAGAAGGTGGAGCCTTACCTTCAAACAGAGGCAAAGAAGGTAGTAAAGACAAGTATCATGACAAGAAACAGCAAGTTATGAAAACTTATATCCACAAACTAGTTGTAAAACCAAAACTTTTCTAGATTGTCCAAGTTATCGCAAAATGCCTTGAGAAACTGAATAAATGTTGGTAAGTATCACCGTCAGTGAAAGATGTTAACTAGTTTCACTGTCGGTTAATACTGCCAAGTTTCACTTTCAGCGAAAGCTAACTACTTTATTTGTAGTCTATGGATGTCCACTGCATAACTTTCATTCTTTATTGCATTCTCACTGCATAATTATCGTTCTTCAAGTCAAATAAAATGAAAATCATGATTCTCATATTCTTTATCTATCAAGAGAACATGTTATTCATTGTCTCAGTGGACATGCCAAAGTCAAATGGCATGAAGATACGGAAATCACCGTGGGTCAAGGAGTCACTAACATATCCAAATGAAAAGAAAGGATACATACTATATTCAAAGGCTAAGTACCTGGCAAAACTGAAGTTGATGACCTAGAACATCGATGAAAATTGCAGAAGTGTGTGGAGAATTTAACCTGGCATGAATTTACACTTTAGACCACCAAATGACATAAACACAAGAAATCATGAGCAAGAAAAGATCACTATCTGTATGTATGTACAGATATAGGTATAGTTTTAAGCAAAAAGTACTAGGATTCTGTACAAACCATCCTACCCAGGCCGCACTTGTGAGATTATGTTGCTTATCTTGTTGTTGTATTTAGGTATAATCATTTTGAGGAAATATAAAAATATGCATACGTTCTTTTTACAGATAGCACAAACTAAGTGATGATAACACATAATTTCTTCATAATTTTGTAGTCATGCTAAGATTTGTTTTGGCTAATCGCCATAGCAAAATAGTGTGTATTCTACCAACAAAAAGATAAAAATGTAAGCGCAAATAAGCCTGTTGTAATGTCATTATATTTGGTTCTATCGATTAATTCTATACAGGCTAAGTGATCAGATTGACTGCATTTCTGAATGGCGGTATATAAGCAAAGAAATCAACAACAACGCCTCAGTTCTAAACAAGTCTAAGCAAGAGAGATTGATTCTAAAAACAATTTTACATTTCCCTTCATTTCATAAGTGGCATTCCAAGTTCATCATGTCTTTCCCACCACTCATTTGATAAGCTTCATACACACAAAAGGTGTACTCTTTAGTTGTTTGGTACATGGAAAACGAGAGGTGCATTGCAGTTTATCAAATTGGGTATCTAAGTAAGAGCGATCAACAACAACGTCCCCACTGTCCCCCGTCCCCCCCCCCCCCCCCCCCCACCCCCCCCCCACCCACACACCCACCCCCACCCCCACCCCCCTCCTCACCTCCCTCCCTAAGCCTCCAATTCCCAACCGACCCACCCAGCCCCCATAATATCTTCCTAGAGTACATATAAATGTTCTTGCGATGATATTACTCTGACTTACTTACCAAACACCAGACAATAAGCAAGAAAACTACTCCCTCCGTTCAATTTTGTCTGTCTTACTTTTCTTTTTCATCCGTTTAAAACATAAACGTCCTTTTCTTTATCGACAACTCTTTCATTCCAACTTTCCACCTATCATATTCAAGATTAAACAATATTATGGTACATTCTACCTATCTTTAGTTTAAGCCCACAAAATTCAAAAGTCTTTCGTGCTTTTTTAAACTCTGTACCAAGTCAAAATCAGACAATCAAATTGAAACATATCGAGTACTTATATTCAAGAAAACATTTTCCATATACCATACATACTAAAGAAGAAAACTACTCCCTCCGTTCAATTTTGTTTGTCTTACATTTCTATTTAGTCCGTTTAAAACAAAATGTATCTTTTCTTTATAGACAACTCTTTCATTCCAACTTTCCACCTATCATATTCACCTATCTTTAGTTTAAGCCCACAAAATTTAATAGTCTTTCTTGCTTTCTTAAACTCTGTACCAAGTCAAAACCAGATAATCAAATTGAAACAAAGCGAGTACTTATATTCAAGAAAACATTTTTCTATATACCACACACACTAAAGAACACACCTTTAGTGTGTACTATTACAATTTATCAAATGAGAATGTCAATAAAAATATGTAAAAAAAAATAAATCTACAACAAATAAATTTAAAAATAATCAAAATAATGATAAGAACAATTACATACCTATCTGCCTCCATAGAGAACCATGCACAGTCTGTCAAAAAGGAAAAAAAAAAAAAAAACAGTAATTGATTTTTTGTCTTTTTACTAGCTGAAAATTTTGTAAAATCAGTTCATCAGCAAATAATAATAACAATAATAATAATAATAATAATAATAATTAATGAGCTCAAATTAAATATGGCATACTTGATTGAATTGTGAATTAATCTAAGCTTCTAATTCGCCGTGGGGTGGCGGAGTTAATATGGACTTATTTTTTTTTCTTTTTATATTTTAGCTGTTGTTGTACCACTTTTTTTTATTGACACAAAAATTAAAAAATAATAAAAGACACAAAAATTAAAAAATAGTAGTAAATGTTACTATGAGTAATTTTATCACAGTACTCTTAAATATAATAAATTTAATGCTCTAAAAAATCTATTAGATAATAAATTATATTTAATATTAAAATAAAATAAATAAAAATAGATAAATTATATATTAATTTCATAAATTAGATAAGTATTATTGAACAGAGTGCTTTTTACTTCTTTAGTATTTTAGTCCTTTTTATCAAAGTGTGTTTAGTTGGTCAATGAATTAGATGGAACACAATAAAATTTCATATTCAAATTTCAACAGAAATAAAATTTTGATATTCGAAACATTAATAATTTTGATATTTGTAAAATGAATAAGGTGCATTCAAACTATTTCAAAAATTACATTTATTAAATACGTTAAAAACTTTTTCTATTTTATTTTAAGTAACACAAAGGGAGTAATATAATATATTTCAATTATACTAATGGTTTTTGTTTTTTTTTGGTTTACGCATTGGTTAAGGAAAAGCATTAATTAAAAGATAATTTAATTAAATTGTAATTAACTATTACTCTTAATAAATTATTTTAAAATAATAAGTACTATATAATGCCCCCTTCAGTATTTTTTATTGGCTTCATATGAATTGTGTTATATTCCTAAATACTTGCTTCTTTAATTTTAAAAATAATTTGAACAAAATCTTTCTATTATATTTTTGTTCAATAAATATAATCACAATTAATTTTTTATTATGTCTTTGTTCAATAAATATAATCGCGATTAATTTAAAAAGAAATATAAAATTTATTTTAAAATATATTGCTAAAATTATTTTTAATTTTATAATAGCAAAAAAATTTTTTGCCATTAACCTAGTACTCTCTCCGTCCCAAATTTTCTAATTTGATTTCATATTTTACTTGTTTTTTTTCATTAATCAAGAAGAAACAATTTTTTTTCCATATTTTACCTTTTGCATTAATTATTTTTCTTCAAATTAAAATGTAAATATCATTTAATAGGGATATTATGGTAAACTAGTCATGTTATTAATTATTTTTCTTAATTAATGTGTTATCTTAATTTGAGATGAATAATTTGAGACGGAGAGAGTATCTTGTAAAAAATCACAAAGTATGTGGTATGGTGTAGAGCCGTTAATATGGGTCAGGCCTGTTGGGCTGACCCAACTCGACCTATAATTTAATGGAGTTGGACTTTAGTTTTTGCAATCCATTTAAGAACAGAGCTTTTTAGTCCAACCCGAATAAGCTCGTGGCTAATTGGGCTCGAGTAATGTGGATTGGGCTAGCCCGTAAGTCAAATATATGGAACTATTCAGATTTCTTATTAATATTTTTATTTGGTTTGAAGGATCATGTCAAAAGTTATTTAATTTCGCTATTAAGAGTATTTTTTAGGGTGTTGGAAACTTGATTAACAAGTATTAACATTATGTAATATTATCCGATAATATTTATATTTGTTAACATTCTAAAATTAAATTATAGAATATTATTTTTTTTAAAATGGTCTGACCCACGAGGCCTGCAGTCCACAGAATAATGCTGTGGACTTGGTGTTTTTTGACCGGCCCATCAAAATAATGGGCCAGCCCGGCCTGACACATCAAACTCAAAGCCTGTATAAATTAGCCCAAATAGGCTTGATCGACCCGTATTGACAGATCTACTGTAGTGAATGAGACTACCTCCGGAACGAAGCTCCATCCGATACGAATTCAAATTAGTCGAAATCCAATACAAAGCGTACACCATAGGCAAATTAGGAAGTACAATTTTACTCATCTTCCTTACCCAACACAGTACCCCTTCCAGCATCAATTTTTCACCTTCTACTATTGCCATACAATTTCTCGAATCAAGAAAAATTCCAACAATGAATCCACAAACTTCCAACAACAACAACAACCAAACAAACCCCAGGAAAAGACCATTTCAAGAACAAGAACCTAACAATGAAAAACAACCAGTAACACTAAATACCATGTTGGTAGCCATTGATCACAACAGCCTTTTTTACACTGTTTGTTCTACATGTGAAGCAAATCTACCTGACCCTTTACCAAATTCTTCATCTTCTTCAATACCCCTTTGTAAAAATTGCAACTTTAACCCTGCTTCTTCTGGCTCCAAACGCCTCTTTCGTGTCCTTGTATGTAGATTCTGCCTTTTCTTTATGTGTCTATGTTTGCAATTTCATGTTTTTTTTTATTGGTTCTTGTAGCTATCTAGTGTTTCGTGTAGTTCTATTGTAGTATTATTTTGTTGTAGTATTGTTCGACGACTATGTTTTGTTTTCTTTTTCATTGGTTCTTGTCAAAGATTTGATTTTTTTAGTTTCTTCTTCTTAGATTTCTGATGCTATCTAGTGTTTCATGTAGTTCCATTGTAGTATTATTTTTGTCGTAGTATTGTTCTGTTGCTATCTGTTGTTTTCGTTTACTATCTATTATCTATTGTACTTCCATTACTAGAACTAGAACCTACCAAAGACAACCAGCCAAAAACACTAAATTGCATGGTTGTAGCGTTGGTGATGGACGTGTTGACGCAGAGTATCCAAGGCGAGGTGCCTTGGTGTATGTTATTTGCGGATGATATAGTGTTGATTGATGAAACGCGGGGGGTGGGGGGGGGGTTGTGAATGATAAATTGAAGGTTTGGAGGTAAACCCTTGAGTCTAAGGGGGTTTAGGTTGAGTAGGGCCAAGACGGAGTATTTGGAATGCAAGTTTAGTGACTCGAAGCAGGAGGACAAAGTGGTGGTGAGGTTGGACTCCCAGGATGTGTGTAAGAGGGATAGTTTTAAGTACCTTGGGTCTATGATCTAGGGGGATGGTGAGATTGGTGAGGATGTTTCTAACCGTATTGGAGCAGGTTGGATGAAGTGGAGGCTCGCCTTGGGAGTGTTGTGCGATAAGAAGGTGCTCCTTAAGCTTAAAGGCAAATTCTATAGAGTGGCAGTTCGTCCGGCCATGTTGTATGGGGCGGAGTGTTGACCAGTTAAGCACGTTCACATCCAAAAATTGAAGGTGGCGGAAATGAGAAGGTTGCGTTGGATGTGTGGGCTTACTAAAGGGGACAGAGTTAGGAATGAGATTATCCGGGATAAGGTGGGAGTGGCTTTGGTGGAGGACAAGATGCGGGATGGAAGGCTGAGATAGGTATGTGATGAGGAGGGGCGCGGATGCCCCGGTTCGGAGGTGTGAGAGGCTAGCGTTGGCTGGCTTCAGGAGGAGAAGAAGTAGGCCGAAGAAATACTGGAGGGAGGTGATTAGACATGACATGGAGCAGCTTCAGCTCACTAAGGACATGACCCTAGATAGGAAGGCGTGGAGGTCGAGGATTAGGGTAGAAGACTAGTGTTAAGTGTGTGGGTTGTAGCTAGCATCAGGAGAGTTCTTGTGTAGCCGGATTTAGTAATCATAGGACAGTGTACATAGGTGTCTTTGGTATGGAGTGTATGTCACTACTAGGTGGGTGTCCTATTTTCTATTGCTTAGTTCCTATTTTCTTATTCCGTGTTGCTCTTATTTCCCATATTTCATATTTCTGTGATTTTATTCTATTATTTCCTATTCTTTATTTCGGTTATGTCATCCATCCCCTTATTTATTATCCCTTATCTTGAGCCGGGGGTCTATCAGAAACAACATCTCTACTTCTTCGGAGGTAGCGGTATGGACTGCGTACATCTTACCCTCCCCAGACCCCACGCTGTGGGAATACACTGGGTTTGTTATTGTTGTTGTTGTTCTACATGTGAAAAAAATCTGCCTGGCCCTTTACCGAATACCTATTTACCCTTTACCTATTTACTTCTTCGGAGGTAGCGGTATGGACAGCGTACATCTTACCCTCCCCAGACCTCACTTTGTTGGAATACACTGGGTTTTTTGTTGTTGTTGCAACTTCAACCCTGCTTCTTCTCCTTCCAAACGCCTCTTGTGTCCTTGTATGTAATTTTTCCTTTTTTTTGTGGCTATATTTGCAATTTCATGTTCTTTTGTTGGTTCTTGTCCAAAAACTACTCTTGTAATTTCTTGTTCTTCAATTTTTGATGCTATCTAGTGTTTCATGTAGCTTCGTCTTAGTAATATTTCGTTGTAGTGTTGTTCTGCAGCTATTGGTTGTTTTCATTTACTATCTCTTGTACTTCCACTTTATTGGTTCTTGTCAAAAAATTGATTTTTTTTTTTTTTGGGTTCTCGTCGAAGGTTTAGGCTTGTTGGTGTTTGTCGTAGTACTAGTCGTATATTGTAGTCGTTGATTTTGATATCTGTCGTCACATGTTGTTCATTGTGTGTCAATTATCACGTTATTTCGATATTGCTACTGTTCCTTTATTAATTGCTATGCTCCAACATTTACAACCAATCAAAACCCAAAAGAAGACCATTACTAGAACAACCTAACAATGGCAAACAATCAACCACACTAAATACCATAATTGTTGCCATTGATCACATCAACCTTTTTACACTGTCTGTTCTATTTGTGAACAAACTCTACCTGACCCTTCTCTAAATACACATTTGCCCTTTTGCAAATCTTGCAACTTTAACCCTGCTTCTTCTAGTTCCAAACGTCTCTTTCATATCCATGTATGTAAATTTTTCTATTTTCTTTTGTGGCTATATCTACAATTTCATGTTTTTTGTTGGTTCTTGTCAGTGAATTGATTAGGGTAGTAGGTAGGATTGTGTCCATACTTGTGGGTAGGCGTATATTATCTGACTGTCCATTCTAGTAGTTGTATTATTATTCTTGTTTCTTGTTCTTCGATTTCTGCCACTATTTGTTGTTTCATGTAGTTTGATTGTAGTAGTATTTTGTTGTAGTCTTGTTCTACTATTATCTGTTGTTTTTGGTATGGTTTGTTGTTTCTTTTATTTCCAGTACTTCTTGTATAGACTGTTTTTATTTTGCAGCCGAGTGTCTATCGGAAATAGCCGCTCTACCTCTAAGGTAGAGAGGATAGGTTTGCTTACACCTTATCCTCCCCATACCCCACCTTGTGGGATTAATTTGATAGTTTTAATTTGTTTTGTCAAAGATTTGATTTTTGTTTTAATTGGTTCTTGTTAAAGATTTGATTTTCTTTTTGTGGGTAATGTTGGTTTTTTGCAGGTGTCTATAGCTACCGAGAAAAGAGTGGTGGTAGTGATAATGTTTGATAGGGTGGCTAGGGTTTTGTTTGGTTGTTCTGCTGATGAATTCTTTGATTTTGCCAAAACTCATCCTTGTGCTGGTAACTTAAATTGATTTCCCCTTTTCCTTTTAATTTCATTTTTTTTAAGATAGTTTATGATTGCACCATTGAGTAGGTGGGAGAGGTTGACGATAACGGTTTTTAGGAGAGGTAGAGCTAGGCGGAAGAAGAATTTGGGTGGTGATTAGACGCCAGAACATGATGCATTTTCAGTTTACTGAGGACATGACTCTAGATCGGGAGGTATGGAGGTCGAAGATTAGGATAGAAGGGTAGTAAGTAGTCGAGTGTTGTGGTACTTTTATGTGGGAGAGTCACATTACTCTAGATAGGAAGATATGGTAGTAGAGGATGAGGGTAGAAGGGTAGTAAGCAGTCGAGCGTTGTCATACTTTTTGTGGGAGAGACACATTGCCCTAGATAGGAAGCTGTGGAAGTCGTGGATTAAGGTAGAAGAGTATTAAGTAGTTGAGTGTTGTCGTACTTTTATGTGGGAGAGACGGGAGCTAGTCTCCCGTGTTCATTTTCTCGTTATTTAGTAGTATTAGTTAGTATTCACAGACTATCATATTCTTCGATTTCTACTACTGCCTATTACTTCTTTTGCATTGTTCAGTTTGTTATTTCGCTGTCGACACATGTCGTTATTTTCTTTTCTATCCGGTTTTGGTTTCACTTCTTCTGAGCAGAGGGTCTATCTATAGACCTCACAAGGTAGGGGTAAGGTCTACGTACATCCTACTGTTACAGTCCGCACTGCAAATAACTGCTGAAATAACTACTAGTCTACTGCAACTCTTAACTACTACCGTAAATCATTAGAGACTAGGAGTGATCTCACTTGCCCTCCCCAAACTTCACTTGTAAGATTACACTGGTATGTTGCTGTTGTTGTACCTTTTGCAATTGAATTCCAATTTGCAGGTTACAATGGCAATTTCATTTATACTTGAAATAAGTAAACAATGTTGTTTGCAGGATATTTTTGGCGGCTATAGTCAGATGTCGTTATAGAGAACGTATAATATAACATAGTATGAAAGCTGGCTCCAAAGAAAACGCAGCCGTTATAGTGAAATATCGTTATAGAGTATTGCCTGCTATAGAGAGTTGGACTGCAATAGAATTCAATGTTTAATCTTGTTCATATTTCATATATTTTTTGAAATGTTTCTCCGTTGAACTAAACTTTAACTGCTACTTCAGTATTTTCTGCTACCATTGTTAGATGTAATATGTAAGTTAAATTAATATCTTAAATTCCGTATCCATTCAAAACGTGTTATTTAAACCGGAACGGGGAGAGTATTTGGTTATGGTCCATAAAAGATTGTCCAGGAATTTTCATAATTGCATTTTACAATGTTTTGCTGACTGATTTAAGAATGCTTTTATGCAGCTGCAGCTGCTGGTAAAGCTTTGGAGGGAGAGATGTTGAAAGTCACCGTGTCCCAGCCAAAGAATGGTAATGCACGACATCTCCGGGTGGTATCAGTTTTGCCATTGCGGACAGGTTTTCGGCCTGTGATTGAGACCTTGAGGGAACTATATCGAGCAAGAGGTGGTTCATAGCTATTGAGTTAAGGTGTTTGTGTCGATGTTCTTGAGCAGCCTTAATGTGTCTGTGTACGTCTCCATTATTCCATTGGCAAAAAGAACATGAATACATCTTTCGTTAAACATTAGTTTCTCCTCTAAACCCCATTGCGGGCTTAGCAGACCATGGGCACGCTTCTTATATTAAGCGTGTCTTTCTTGTGAATCTTTATTGTATTCCTTTATTCATATATTTATCGTTCATGCTTATAATTATTAGTCTTGGACTAAACATATATATTTGTACTTTTTCTTCCTTTGCACCTTTTATTTGCGCTTTGAGCTTAAAGCCGCAACAGACTTTTTTGCTTTGGATGACACGCCACAGTGCATTATGTGGCGAACATAATGCAAGATGACTAACAAATCGTAGAGTAAACAGTATGCTTCACTATATCTTGTAACATTATTCCAATATCTTAGAAGATTTAACATTCACCGGAAAAGGTGAAATGTATCGACATGATTTTCTATGTTTTGCTGGTATTATATTGCTGGAATATCGTTAAGCTGTTCAGTAAGTGTGGTTCCTGATGACTTGTCTAGGACAATTTGCCTTGAGTCCACCTCTGAAGCATTTCGAGTGCTGCCTTAGGTTGGTCCATCGGCACCATATGACCTGCATCGTAGACCTTGAGGAAAGTCAGAGGTCCAAAGTTCTTTAGAACGCCTTTCTCCTCATCGTCTACTGAGAAAGAAACCGATGGTGCAGCCCCAAAGCCTTTCTGTCCAGACCATTCTACGGCATGCACCCAATTTGAGTTCCCTGTTCCGTTCCATTTCAAGAAACAATAGTTTAGTCGTCGATTGACATTGTCTATATATTACACGAACGAATTCTCTTCTGTTACAGGTGAATGAAGCTTACCGAGCCAGTTGCAGATAAGGTCATACTCTCCAGCATAAACGAGTAGATTGATACCATCCTCAAGAAGTGAAGGAATACCGACTTCAGGATTCTTCATCCAGTCTGTCTTCAGCGCTCGATAAACTGAAGAACTACACGAGACAAAATCAATAACACTGGGAACACCTAGAGCTTTCTTAACTCGGGCATCATTGAGGTAAGTTTCCATTCGCGAGAAATCATAGCAATGGCTACCCTCACAAGTCTTCCGGATATCATAGTACTGCATGTAAAACAGCCACAAATCTTTAGAAAAAACATACATGCTTGTAGTTTATATGACACCGTTGTCTCGTTAGAGAGAAAAAAATGAAAGAAGTTCCGCGTTCTTACATTTATATTGCCTGCAATATCCGTTATATTGTTGAAAATGCTTATGCAATCTCTAAATCCCCTCGAACAAGCATCTTCACTACCATTTGCTGCCAATATTCACACGGCATGATGTCAACTCACTCTACGAGGTAAGGGCAAGGTCTACACTGAATGAAGGTTCTTTCTTTCTTTTTCTTTTTCGAATTTAACTTACATGTTGAGTGGGATAAATACTTACCACAAAGCTTAATTTCCTGTTGACATTTTGGATATAGTTGGTTTATATCATCGTAATCGTCTTGATTGATCAATTTCATATCCAAAGCATAGTCTGTGTAAGCTTTGTACTGAATTTCTGGGTTGGTGAGTCCATTACCAATGGCAAATCCCTGATCAAAATAGGCATGTAAATACATCAAGAAGTCCAACCAACACAAGTCGAAAAATCGCGAAAAAAAACCACTTGTTATACAAAAAAAAAGGGGCAGCCCGGTGCACTAAAGCTACCGCTATGCGCGGTGTCCGGGGAATGGCCCCACCACAAGGGTGTATTGTACGCAGCCTTATCTTGCATTTTTGCCAGAGGTTGTTTCCGAGGCTTGAACCCGTGACCTCCTGGTCACATGTCAGCAACTTGTTATTCTAAAATGGGCAGTCCGGTGCACTAAAGCTACCGCTATGTGCGGTGTCCGGGGAAGGGTCCCACCACAAGGGTGTATTGTACGCAGCCTTATCTTGCATTTCTGTCAGAGGCTGTTTTCGAGGCTTGAACCCGTGACCTCGTGGTCACATGTCAGCAATATTTACTTGTTATTCAAAAAAATAAAATAAAAATACCTTGAGGTTTATGTAAATTCCTTCTTTGTTTTTATTTCCTTGATGAACACAAGAAGCAAATGCAGGAATATAATGCCCAGCATATGATTCTCCAGTAATGTAGAAATCATTCTTTACATACTCAGGATGAGCTTTGAAGAAGGCCTATCATATCGTAAAATACATCGTATATTTCGAATTAGTACTAATCGAGATGACAACAACATATCCAATGTAATTTAGGAAAGAAGAAAGGTGAACAAACCTGTAAGAAATCATAAAGGTCATTGCTTACACCAGTTTCATCATGACGAATGTCACTTTCATCAGAAGTATAACTAAAACCAGTTCCTGTTGGTTGATCAACGTATATAAGGTTTGACACCTGTCGATTCGCAATAAGTTATGGTAATATATATTATTTTTTCAAATTTAACTACTGCACACCATAGTATAAAAATTATTTATACTACTATTTTCTACTAGTGAAAATACTTCTTATTTTCTACTAATTTAAGTCACAACAAATGAATAGCCAACAGTCAAAGATGATTAATTAGTTGGTGAAAAGAAACTTTGCATGAAAGAAAAAAATTCAGTCAAAATTAACAACTTGCTAATATAATAATATCATATATCAAAAAAAATATCTAACCAACTTTTCTTGAAAGGAACTTGTTTATACTATTAAATAAAGACAAACCCAAAGTTTGTTTCTTAAAACAAAAGGGCAGGTCGATGCATTAAGCTTTCGTTATACGTGAGGTACAAAGATCGATCACAATGCACGTAGCGTTCGTTACGTTACAGTCAGTTTACATGATAGCAACTTTATCAACAACAATAAACCCAGTGTATTCCCACATCGTGAGGCCTGGGAAGGGTAAGATGTACGCAGTTCATACCACTACCTCCGGAGAAGTAGCAAGGCTGTTTCCGATAGACCCCCGGCTCAAGATAAGGAATAGTAATGAAATCCTTACAAAAGGCATGGAACAAGATGACAAGGCAATAAATACGCCACGTATAGGGAATAGTGAACAAAGAATAGTAAGCATGATAGCAACTTTATCGATTACGGAAAAAAGAAAGAGGAAAGAAGAAGAACCTTGTCCCAGCCATAATCATTCCAGACAAGAGACATGTTGTCTGAAATTTTGAAAGGTCCATTTTCATAAAACAAAGCCAATTCACTGCTACATCCTGGCCCTCCTGTTAACCATATTACTACTGGATCATTCTTGTTGCTCCTTGATTCAAAGAAAAAATAAAACATCCTAGAACAAAACAAAAAACAAAAAATATACATTAATAAAAAAAACATCCTATGATGATCAATCATAAAGGGTCAGGGTAAGGAATATAATATTGCATGCACCCAAAAAAAACAAGCAGCTCGATGCACTAAAGCTATCGCTATGCGAGGTTTTTGGGAAGGGCCCTACCACCAGTGGCGGATCTACCCTTTGCCGAGGGTTCATCCGAACCCCTTCGGCGAAAAATTATGCTATATATATATGGTTAGAATTATATTTTATGTATATATACTAGATGTTGAACCCCCTTCGGTTAATTCGTATGTTCACTTATGAAACCCTCAGTGAATATCCTGGCTCCGCCACTGCCCACCACAAGGGTGTATATATTGTACGCAGTCTTACCTTGCATTTCTGTCAGAGGCAGTTTCCAAGGGTTGAAACCGTGATCTCCTGATCACATGGCAGCAACTTTAACAGTTACTCTTGCATGCACCCCAAGAGGATGTTATTTAATGAGTCTATCCTGACGCAAACATCAGTATTGAATAGGTTCATTTAATTAGTCTACTCTGATGCGAACATTAGTCAAGCTAATTTTCATGGCTCAAATCCGTAACTATAAAACGTCACATGAAGAGAATTTTACCGTTGTTTCAAGGCTCACTCCGAAAAAAATAAAAAGAAACTTAATGATGGCAATGAAAATAATAAAAAAAATCAAATTACCTTGCAGATTTAGTATGTACAAGGGGAAAATAACCAGCATGATGACCTAAATCTTGAACAGTAGAACCAGAATCACCAATATAAGATAAATTCAATTTCTTCTCGAATAATTTCTCCTCATAATTATTGAAAATATTTTCCTTTGAAGAAACAATATTAATATCATGTTTAGGGAATAAATTAAGTTGCCTAATGAATTTTTCAGCCATAGTAATTGGAAATTTTTTTGGACTAATGACATGTTCAACATTATCATTATGAGAAGGTAAGAAAAATTTGGATGATAATGAAAGAGATATTTGTGAAAATGAAACAAGAAATATAGCAATAAAGAGAAGAGAGAATGAAGACGAAGACATTTTGTTTATTTGAATGAAGAATATTTGAAAGTTTTTGAGATATATTTATAAGGAGGGAATGTGAGTGTGAAATGGATTTTTGTTATTTATTTATTTATTTTTTTATTATAAGTGTTTGTGAAAGTGAGAGGGAAGAAAGTGGGGAAGAAATATATGGGATTTAATGGTTTGTTTTATAATGCTATTAATTTGGACAATTATCAATTCTTGGTGGGAAAATAAAAATAGGTGCATGAAAAAGGGAATGATATATATTTTCTATTCACATCCTTTTGGGTTTTATCTATTTTTCTTTATTACATATTACATAGAGTTCTATATTTGTTAGATATTTATAATAACAATAAAAGATAAGTATTCAGTATCCTCTCAAACTATGTCCAAAATTTCTACAACATACTGCAATTTCACAGGGGTTCTATTATCCTCCTGAACTCAATTTTAACATATTTTTGTCACCATTTTATACTGACGTGACACCTTTATTACATAAAATAAGACCCAGGTTAAAGGTTCCACGTCAGCTAAAAAAATTAAAAAGAGTCACTTGAGCTTATATATACATTATTATAATCACACAAGTTGAGACTGGAAAAAAATGAGATATATATATAGTGTTTTGACTATTTTATAGAACTATATTATACCGTTAATTATGAAGCAACAATACAAATATATCATAACACGTAAATAATATAGTGGTGAGACAGTTAATAATTATGATAAATTTGTGAATATTCACAGTTAATAATCGAAGGTCTTAATGAGCTAAATCAGATATTATAGGAATAAAATCAGAATTTATCAATAATAAAAGGACCAAAAGTGATATTTACCCTACTTTTATTTTTTTTAAAATAAAATAAAATTTGGCAACATTGTAACAATGCTACTAATTTGGACAATTACTAATTCTTTGGTAAGGAATTTGTTACAAGAAAAAAGGGAATGATTCATTATCTATCTTTGTCCTTTTTCTTTTTGTTGGATTATATAATCTTTTTTTTTCCCTTTACATATATTATAAGCCACATATACTAATGCATTTTTGTTCTAAAAATAATTTTTACTTGATGCTAATTTAAATTAGTTGAAATATTTCCTAATTTTATTTTAGTTAATTCTCTTGTTAAAAATATTTATTTTAATTTAGTTGCTTATTTATAAAATTAAGAGAATTTTATTATGTTCTTCCAGTTCACTCCTATAATTAAATGACTACATAAAATGTATATACTTAAATTTACGTTTTCAAAGCATAATTAATAAGACTAATTTGATAAAATAAACTTCTAATAAATATTTTATTAAGAGATATATATCAAATCAACGAGGATCAACTATTTTAGAACGAGGAAAGTAGTAAAGTTGGAGAGCAAAATGGATTGTCATACTAGGATTATCTAAAAGCTTCAAAATTAACTCCAAATAACCATTGCTTTTATCTTAGAAAGAGTTTATGTTTAAGGAAAAAATATCCTAAATTAGAGAGTTTTTTTTAGTTAGCATTGAAGATATGGAGGAATAAATAAAAATTTAATTACGATTTGATTTGACTAATAACTACTCTCTGTGTCCAATGATATTTGTTCGCTAATCACTTGACACATATATTATGAAATAATATATAAGAGAGGTAATATATAATATAATAAATTTAATGTCTTGAGAAATGCATTGAATTAGGAATAATATTTAATAACAAGGGGAAAATGGGTTTAAAAAATTAAATTATCCGTTGATTTTCCAAATTTAGCCATTATTATTAACAGTATAGTGAACAAATATTGTTGAACCAAGAGAGTACGTTCTAGATAATTTAATTAGCGATAAGCCAATAATTAAGGATGTTACTCCCTTCATCTCATAAATAAGAAGATAATTTTACTAATGTATCCCTTAAAAATTTTTTGAGAATTTTACAAACAAGTGTGAATACTTTTAAAAAAAATTAATTGCAAGTGTAATAAGAAAAAAATTAATTAATGCCTTTTTAATTTCATAAGGCGATCAACTAATATTGGACAACTATTTTTAATAAAATGACCAATAAATATGGAACGCAAGGAGTAAATAAATATTTAAATAGATATATCCTTATAATATTTAAAAACTTTGAATATTGAAGGGCAATGTGTACACAATTTCTTAAATTAAGACCTGTCAATAATCAATCCCATTAATTGTGAAAATTAATACTATAATTAACAATTTAAGTATGTAGTTTAAGTGAATCCAATATAGTTAAAGTAATTGTATCGTCATATAATTGATTTCATTTAATTAAAGTATTAAGTGAAGAAGCAGACAACTCTTTGTAAACATGTTTGCTTCCTTCAGCTGCTTCGTGATTTTACTATATTATCCCTAATTAATTATTTTAAGTCATTTATATATAAGAAAATTAATAATACTTAATTAAAAAAAGATAAAATAGACATTTACGACATATCTGTTTCAACTACTTCAATCATAGTTTTATTATATCACCTCAAATTAATTATTATAAGTCACCTAAGTATTAAAAAATTAATAATATTTAATAAATAATAAAATAGATATAAATGATAAATCAATTTTTGATATTTTAAATTAATAGGACATCTTATGTTTGCTTCATGATTTTACTATATTATCCCTAATTAATTATTGTAAGACATTTACATATTAGAAAATTAATACTCATATTTAATAAAAGAAAGGTAAAATAGACATTTATGACATGTCTACTTCAGCTACTTCAACCGTAATTTTATTATATCACCCCTAATTAATTATTATAAGTCATTTAGGTATTAAAAATTTAATAATATTTAATATAAATAAAATTGACATAAAATGATAAATTAATTCTTGATGTTTTAAATTAACATGACATCTTATATGAGACTCATTTTAAAAAAAAATTACAAATATTTTCTCATAGTAATTTTGTTATGTCACTTCTAATTAGGTATTATAAGTCATTCAGGACATATCCACTTCGCTGCTTCAATCATAAAATTTGGTTGACTCTCGAATTTATTTCAGTGCTACTTAAATTGGAATAGAAGAAAAAGTATTATAAATCATAATAATTAAAACTTAAATTATTTTAAGAATATAATTGAAAATCAATGCCACAAAAATTTGGATAAGGAGCGTAACATATATTATTTAAAAATTACATAAAAAATATTATAAATTACAATAGCTAACAATTTAAAATATTTAAAAACATATTAAGAATATAATTGATTATCTAAATTATATTTGTGTCACGTAAATTTGGGATAGTTTTGACATTTTATAATTTGCATGTTTTATTGTTTTAATTTATTAATTTGTTGATCCAAATAATGTTTTTGAATTTAACTTGTTTTAAAAATTTAGTACTTTGTTTATTTTAATTTATTTACTTTATTTTGGTAAAATATTATATAATTAAAAATTATGCAAAAAAATAATTATAACTCATAACTATTAACATCTTATAATATTTTTAAAACATATAGTAAAAAATATGATTGACTTTTGAAACTTTAATAGTGTCACATAAGTTGCGATAAAGCAAGTAACATAAATGATTTGAAATTACATTAAAAGATACTAAAATCACAAAAATTAACAACTTAAAATATTTTTAAAAATATATTAGTAAAAAAAATTTGACTGACTCACTAAATTCTAAAATTGGGACAAAGCGAGTAATATAAATTACTATATTACATAAAAGATAGTAATTACTATAAATCACAATGATTAACAACTTAAATTATTTAAAAAAATTTAGTAATAAAAATTTGATTGACACTCCAACTGTTATTTGTGCTATATAAATTGAGATAACGTAAATAACATATGTTGGGCCCGTGCTGCCACGAGCTACAGTATCTAGTGTTAAACATAGCCATCAATCAATTTTCAATATTCTTCCGAAAAAATAAATGAAAGTAAAAGTGCATAACTCTTTCAATTATATTTTATTTTCGTTCATTGTATTTAATATCTGCTTTGAGGCTTTATTATTTGAAATATACATAAAGCCTCAATTTATTTAGACGAAAATTCACTTTAGGACTCGACTAATATGAATTCATACTGAAAATTTATATTATTTTGGGTTTAACTAATCTAAATTTGTGTCTAACAGTCCTACTTTAAAACCTGACTAATTCATATTCACATAGAAAATCTCATAATCTCAATTTGTTATTGTCAAAGAAAATTTTCTGACGTAAAGATAAATTAATCTGACTTTAAAGTGGTAATAGACATCGGATGAAAAACTAATAGTACTATAATAGAAAAGAATTTAGTGAATAAATATCTTTTGTCTCTAAATTAAAAGAAAATTATTGCTAATCTTATTTAACGAACGAATTATTAAAAAATCTTGTTTATTAAAGTTATTTAACGATGAATTTTGTAATTTGACGGATTATTCTATAAATGAGGTAATAATAAATTATTTTAACTTTGTCATTTAGATGTCCCTTTTATTTATTTTCTTTATTTCTCTAGGTAGGATTGTCAATTATGAACACTTATAAGATGGGGAAAATTGACTTGACCTTCCCTAACTAATATATTGCCTGTCTACCAACATGGGTTGTGGTGCAGCGGATGGGGCTTCTCCACTTTAACCAGAGATCGAGGGTTCGATCCTGGGCATGGAAAAAACTTTGTTGGGAGCGCTACCCCCGAATGGAGCCTTACCCGGCGCCAATCCAGATTAGTCAGGCTCCAATGCGGATACCGAACACCGAATGGAAAACCTAAGAAAAATATTGTTTGTCTATTTTTTATTACCGGAAAATAATATCTCGTGATCACTTACAATTTAAATAAAAAAAAATATTTTTAATTTTTTTTTCTAATATGTTATTTATCAACATTCTTATCCAAATTTCAACTTGTTAGCTTTGTATGATCACTTCTTAATTAGAGTCTCCACTAATTTAAAGTAGGTAAAGAACCATATTATATGCTTTTTAAAATTATAATAATATTTTAAATACTAATAAAATAATATTATAACTATATATAGTTATTAATATCACATGGTGCTTGACTTGAGATTAGAAATTTTGGTTTCATATGACGTAAATGATAATTTTCTTTTTTTGATTCTTTGATCTTTAATTTGTCTAATGCATTAACGTGTCTTTGGGACAAGATATCATCACTAATTAATTTTAGAACGAACTTATTTCATAATTTATTAGTATATAATGTATGAGATAATTTTTCTTGAAATTAATTCTCTCAAAATTATAGTGTTATTTTTATTCCATCTGAGAGTGAGATAACTGATCCTGGAATAACTTTTTTCCCAATCAAACGAAGTTGATCATTTTGTCATATATATATATCAGATTATTTATCTACTTACTAAATCAAGATAAAATTAATTAATTACAAAAAATCTACTTTACCCCTACAATCAATATTCTTTGAAACGTCAACGTGGTCCATCCAAAAAAAAAGAAAGAAAGAAAGAAAGAAATTAAGAAAAAAATAAACATTATATCTTTTTTTTATTATTATTTTGATGAAGCCTACAATGATCTCAAGAAGGAAAACCCAAAGATTTTTGTTTTTTTCTATATAAAATATAAAATATCCCTTGACTGATTTATCAATACTTGTTTTTTGGTTCTAATGATTGAGAAATTCGTCTAATAATAAACTCAATAATAATAATAAATCGAATTTTCTATTTTTCTCCAGGTAAATATCAAACCTATATATCTTATTTAGCTAAATTTCAAAATTTGCTTAGTACTTGGAAATATGTTTCTTTTCAATATATTGATGCGTAATCAAAATTCTAAAAGTGTTTATTGAAAAATATATTATTTTCAACTTTTTAAAAAGTATTTTTTGTTGCTATTTATTATTTAAAAATATTTATTTGTCATAAAAATTTGATCACGACTTGAACCAGTCACCTAACAATATTTGTTTTTATTACTTTGTTAAGTTATGTTTTATACTAATTCGAATTTGGAATATTTTTTTTGTATGTATGTTTGAGCACATGGAATGTTATGTTGTCTTAAGTTGATTATTGGATGCCCCACCTTATTATTTTCTAAAATTGTTTCTTATTTTTTAATAAATTCATATTGCCAAATTCCAAATACAATTGGAAAATATCTACTCTGCCAATTTCATTGTTTACGATATTTTTATTATCGCATTATTTTATTGTTATTTTTATTGTCTTTTTTGTATTTGTTGTTTCTTAATTCTTTGTGCTTGGATATACTGAACTTGAATCGAGGGTCTATCAAAAACAACGTAACGTTTCTACTTCTACGAGATAGTAATATGATTTGTGTACGCTCGATCTACTCTCTCCAGATTCTACTTATGAGATTTTACTGAGTATGTTATTGTTGTATCTATTCTGCCAACTATAAATAAATCCTACAAAAAGAAAAATTTAACATATAGTTTTCTTTCATATTATCATATGTTTGAGGGTCGGAGTGGGGCAGTGGCGGACCCAAAATTTAGGCATCATGGGTGTTTCAGGAGGTTGGGGCACACGTATTGACATTCAAAGTTTTAAAATTCCGCATGAAAATCAAAGTACCCAACTATCTTTTTTATTTCGAGCATGCTTTTTTTCGTCTTATATCAATTTTTATACATTTTTCTATATAATTATACTATTCTGTATCGAGTTTAACACGTACTTGAACTTAGGTCCGCCCCTGGGGTGGCATGGGATTGGGGGAGGGGGTTGATATTATGATAGTGGAGCAGTAATTAGTGGAAATCTAGCATGTGCATGCATGAATTTATATATATAGGTCAACTATAAATAAATTTAAAGGCGGAATCAAAATTTAAATTTTAAGACTAATAAATTATAAATTCATGAAACGTAAGATTAAAATAATAAGATTTAAAGGCTAATAAGGATCGATTTTCCTGCCAATGTACTCCTTTTCAATTGAGTTTGTCATATCGAATTTATTTAATATGTTTTATATTTTCTGTGTGATTTACGAGTTATTATATACCAAAGATAGTGCATTATCCTAAGGTTTCAAGACAAATTATGGCTGTCCAAAAATAATTTAATTAGTGGTGTGTAATGTATTTGACTTTGTGAGATAATGTTTTTCAGTTGCTTACAACTATTGAACCACCAAATATATTAATTAATCATGGACCAAAAATGTGTTAGGCTAATTTTCATAATTCCACTAGTAAACATAAATAATTTAATGTCCATAACACAAGGATACGTGTGAATTCAAATCACCTAGTAAAGTTTAATCTAAAATAATTTTAATTTATCCATCAAATCATCACGAATGCAATAAAGTACTCAAAAGTGTTTCGAAAACAGTCTTTCTACGTGCACGAGATAGAAGGTAATGTTTGCATACACCCTATCAACCCAGACTCCACCTTGTGGGATTACACTGGGATGATGTTTGTTTCAGTGTTTTCGAAAACAGTCTCTCTACCTCCACGAGATAGAAGGTAAGGTTTGCAAACACCCTACCGGCCCGGACTAGCCTCTCTACCTCCATGAGATAGAAGGTAAGATTTGCATACAGCCTACCGACCCAGACCCCACCTTGTGGGTGGGATTACACTAGGATGATGTTGTTTTTCAGTGTTTTTGAAAACAGCCTCTCTACCTCCACGAGATAGAAGATAAGGTTTGCAAACACCCTACCGGGCGGGACCAGCCTCTCTACCTCCACGAGATAGAAGGTAAGCTTTGCATACACCCTAACAACTCGGACCCCACCTTGTGGGATTACACTAGGATGATATTGTTCAGCGTTTTTGAAATTAGTCTCTCTACCTCCACGAGATGGAAGGTAAGGTTTGCATATGCACCCTACCGACCCAGACCAGACCAGACACCACTTGTGGGATTACACTGGGATGATGTTGTTTTTAGTGTTTTCGAAAACAACCTCTCTACCCCCACGAGATAGAAGGTAGGGTTTGCATACACCCTGCCGACTAAACCAGTCTCTCTGCCTCCACAATATAGAAGGTAAGATTAGCATACACTCTATTGATCCAAACCCCAACCTTGTGGGATTGCACTAGGATAATGTTGTTTTCAGTGTTTTCGAAAACAACATCTCTACCTCCACGAGATAGAAAGTAAGATTTGCATACACCCTACAGACCCAAACACCACCTCCTTGTGGGATTACATTGGGATGATGTTGTTTTCAGTGTTTTCGAAAACAACCTCTCTACCTCCACGAGATAGAAGGTAAGATTTGCATACACCCTACAGTCACAAACACCACCTCCTTGTGGGATTACATTGGGATGATGTTGTTTCAGTGTTTTCGAAAACAACCTCTCTACCTCTACGAGATAGAAGGTAAGGTTTGCATACACCCTGCCGACCTAAACCAGCCTCTATACCTCTACGATATAGAAGGTAAGATTTGCATACACCCTATCGACCCAGATCCCAACCTTGTGGGATTACACTGGATGATGTTGTTTTCAGTGTTTTCGAAAACAGCTTCTCTACCTCCTCCACGAGATAGAACGTAAAATTTGCATACACTCGACCAACCAAAATCCCACCTGGTGGGATTACACTGAGATGTTGTTTTTGCCTCAGCTGAAATTTTATCGTGACACCTCATAGTTCTCATTGATCGACCACTAAACCACGTCTTTGGGTGCAAACAAACAAGTAACCCATGGAACAAAGGACAACCCAAATATGTGCATGGAAATTCCCTTTTTTGTTAAGGGCAAATGACATAAATTCCGATAGTTTGGAGTTTAATTACAAAAAATTTTGATATTTTGTATAATTATTGAAATTTTCAATTTTGTTCTTTCAAGATACATAATTAGCTCCTGATACATCCAACAAAGATACATTTTTTCCTTTGTCCAACGGAGATATATTTTTTCCTTTTTAAAGATACATAATTAACCCTCGCTATATTTTTCCGACTTTGGGTCTATCGTGATATACAATTAGCTTCCAATAAATCCAACGAAGATATAATTAGTTGAAATTTTTGTAGTTACTTGGTAAGGGTGGGTATTTGTATTAATATGGTAAGTTAAGGTGTATGTGTATGTTATTTTTCATTTTTTAAACCTGTGACACCCCTTGCAGCAAGCCCTCACACAACAGCATTATATGGAGTGAGCGTTCGGTATTCAATTCGATATTTTCAAATTTCAGGTTTGGTAATTCGGTAATCGATATTTGAAAGTAGATACCACATACCATACTTATAAACATCGGTTCGGTAATTCAGTAATCGCTAAATTAAACTTCGGTACGACTTTTGGTAATACCATATTAAAGTAGGAAATGTTCAAATGTACGTTTAAACTTCAAAGAGTATATTTAATAGAAACCCTATTTAGTATTACTTTTATTGCTTTTTACGAATATATTACCAAGGTCCAAGAGATTCTTTGGGATTGACTAATACTATTGTCTATTGAGTTGGTTAGACATATCGTATTATATATATATATATATATATATATGGAGTGTAAGTGGTGCTGTTGATAGTGTTGAACTGGTGTTTATCTATGTTTGCTCGGACTCTCCAAACATGTTGCCGCATCCGTGTTAGATCCTCAAAAGATACACCACTTTTGAAGTGACACACACTCCGCGACATTTTTGAAGAGTCCGAACAACATAGCCACATAGGTCACTGATTATTATAACAGCAGCAGCAGCATATGCTAAACCAAAAACATCATTTACAAAGCAGCACTAGATAAGATACAGCCACATTTGCATATTTCTACACTACTGATACAAATACTAACTTAACTAAATTGATTAAGGGGAGAGCTTGTATAAGATAAAAAAAAGGGCAGCCCGCTGCACTAAAGCTTCCGCTATGCAGGTGGTCCGGGGAAGGACCAGACCACAAGGATCTATTGTATGCAACCTTACCCTGCATTTATGCAAGAAGCTGTTTCCGTGGCTTGAATCCGTGAGCTCTTGCTCCAGAGAGCTTGTGACAATCTTTTTGAATTTAAACAGCATGTATGAATAAAGACACAACAGGTTTCTACAAATTCAAAGATGACAAGCACTCTATAATCACTTAGAACAGGAGTCCATAGAGAAAGACTCTTCGAAAGCCAGAAGCTTACGAAGTCCTATAAGTCTATGTTGTTCGGACTCTTCAAAAGTGCCGCTTGTGTTGAATCCTCCAAAAGTAATCCATTTTTGGATTTTTGGAGAATCTGAAACGGGCGCGGCAACATTTGGAGAGTCCAAGCAACTTGCTATAAGTTATATCTAAAGAAAGACTCTTCACAAGCCAGAAGCTTACAAAGTCCCAGCATCTCTACCTTCACCGCAGAATCTGAAGTCAAATTTCAAGCCATTCACCTGCAGCAATCCACTAGAAAAAACAAGATCTAGGGCAGCAAAAAGCCTCAAAACTAATCCACTTAGCAATCAAGAAGGAGTAACGATTTCAATTATGTGACACCGGAGAGCAAGTCAAACTCTCTTATCAACTTTAGACCAGTTTATCATTTGGATATTGGATCTATCTGTCCAGAACGTGGAAACAGCCTCTTGCAGAAATGTAAGGTAAGGCTGAGAAAAATAGACCCTTGTGGCCGAATAACGGGAGCTTTAGTGCACCGTGTGCTGCCCCTTATATTGGATCTACCTGTCCAGAAATTCTAGTTGGACATAAAGATATTTTGACTACAAATACATCAACAACAGTAAATGCAATTATTAGGAATCTAAGATTACACTCCATGGATGATGAATGATAAATCACAAGTGTTCATTAGCAACAAAGTGTGTAAAACTACTCTAATTCACAAGAGGAAGCTCTTCGTTGCATTATTAAAAGTCAGCTGGGAACAGTAACAAGAAATCTGCAACATCATGGAGTCGCGGTATGAAAAGAGAGCGGAAAGAAATTGAACATTCCAAGTCCTTTTGCATACGCAATTAACGAGGAAACTTCTGAAGCATGCTAGGACACAAATTATTATGCAAAATTTGAAGCACCAGAGAGAAAGAGAGCATCCCACACAGATACATTGAACAGCCAAATCATACTAAATAGCAAGAAATGTTATTAGCATAGATTTTCATTTTCCATACAGTGAAAAGCGTGGGCAAAGAGAAAAAGATTAGAACTCACATTGATAATCAATACAAGATGTCACGAGTATCGATTCTAAGATACAGAAGGTACTCTACTATCCTCTCTTCCAGATAGAAGATGCAGCTCGGCAGACCATATAAGAGGTTTGAGTTTCACACGCTAACATATTTTACATTGAAGCCTTAGTGGCAGTGCAAGTCAATTTAAAAATCAGTTAGGATCTAACTTTAGCAAGACGTGCCCTTAGTTCTTCTAAATCCTCCTCGTCGTCCTGCAAGACATAACAAATCAATGGTTAATCAATTTAGTTTGCGTGATCATAGAAAAGATCGTTCTACACAATAGATGAGAGGACATACCTCTGCATCCTCCACTGCCTGTGCTGGTTGCTTTAACTTCTCCTTTCGGACTGCTTGAGGAAGTTGTGCAGTAGTCTCACCAGCAATTGTAGTCAAGACCTTGTCAACTTCTTCTTCAATCTCCTCTTCCATGTCTTCTGAATCCAGGGCACTGTCTACTGCATCATTTACCATTTCTTCCATGACACCAGCCTGCAATGACAAAAGATAGACTAATTTTCAGGTAAAAGGAGGGGGGGAAGGAGAGAGAGAGACTTTTGAATTGTGGTCTAAATAAGTCATATATATTTGTGTGGCTATAAATCATATTATTAACCGTAAATTAGGTATTTTAAACTTAAAAAGTTATATAGAAAGATGTCATTCTTTTTGGGACTAAGTCAAACATATTGAAAAATACTTTCATGTGATTTTTTAAAATTGTGTACTAACCAACATGGGGTTACACATGCAACACTCATACCACAGGACTAGTTAGGGAAGAATTTGAAGAGTCCAAAGCACTGGTAACTCATTTAAAGACTAAGAGCATCCAAGGATTCCAAGTCAAGAAGCTTCACGATTAGATATAATTAGAAGGTAAAAGAGTTATTCTAAGATGCATGCAAAGAATACCAGATTTGGAAGATCAAGGATTGTGGAACAACTCAGAGAAAGACAAGCTGGAAAATAATGTCGAACATGCTGCGTTGGACATAGGTGCAACAAGCTGGTGAGGCTTCTGAGGCAATACAACACGCTCAAACACAAGAAATCAAAGTCTGCTAGCAACACCGACACAGCACAAGCACTGAGCTTGAGCATTTGGCACAGCACACAGCGCTAGCCTGCCAGAAGGAGAGGATTTTTTGTCCGCAATTTTTGTTTTCTCAGGCTTAGTAATTAACTATATGTGGTCGAGCTCTTTTGTTAAGAGAAGTTCTTACATATTTTGAGATTGAAAAATAATTTTGTAGGTCAGAAACCTTATTACTTAGATCAAACTTCGCAATCACTTTGGATAAAATATAGTCAAATGCAGAAGAGAGCCGTAGCAAGAAGAGAAATAATAACCCTTTCACATCATCTAGCATAATACACTATTCAAGAATCAGAATACTGGTTTAGAGGTGATTCTCCGACCAGGAGGAAAGCTCAAGAATCATTGAAGCTCAAAAAGCTAAAGTCAAATTGATATACCTTGGTCATTTCTTTACTAAACTCCTGCATTGTAATTGCCACTTCAGGAGCCTTCATAAGATTATTGACGAGCTTCATGACTTCAGCACTCTTAGACAAATGTCCCACTGTGCGAGCAATGGCTGCAAAACCAATTAGAAGTTCAATGGGATACTTGAAGAAGCCAACACATAATCTAACATTGAAGTAGAAAGTAAGAGGGTCGGCTTCAGTTTTTTGTCCAAGCAGCATCAATATCAGGATGTCTAGCTGCAGAAATTCTAACAGGTGTGACTTTCCTAGTTGCTGCTAACGACCTCAGGATAGAATACAGAAAGGTACCAATTCAATCGATGTTTCAAATAGAAGATTCTAAGTTATATGTATACCTAAAAGCTCCAACGTTTACTCATTTATTAAACTGTACGCCATGGTTATTTAAAAAAAAAAGGATAAGCATGAGCTGGATAAGAGGGAGACTTCTTCTCTTCTGGGACATGAGTAATTTAATTTAATCGACTCAACAGAAAATGAAAATCTGATCAATTTTTATTTGTTTGGTAAATTTAATTAACTATGATAATAGACAAACGTTCCACTAAAAGGACTTAAATTATAAAAATTCCAAGCCTTTACTAAGCTCCCTGATTTACCAGCACTGACGAAACCAACATATGTTAAGAGAAGTTTTCTCTTTAACAAAATTAACTGAGAAGTTTTTCATCTCGTCAGGAATAAAATACAGTTTATTTTCCTAGAAAGAAAAATCAGTGCTACAGTTCTCCTGTATAAAGCAGTTTACATGCCAACATCAACAGCAACAACAACAAACTCAGTAATAATCCCCACAGGTGGGGTTTGGGGAGGGTAGTGTGCACGCAGACCTTACTCCTACCTTGAGAAGGTAGAAAGGTTGTTCCCAATAGACCCTCGACACAAAAACAGATGAAAAAGACAACAGCAGCAACAAGCAAGAACAACAAGAAGAAAATTTAATAATCAAGGCTAACAAAACAACGGAAGGTAATAGAAATCTAAGAAAAAGAAAATACAAGACAAATATACTCTGGGAATGGGAAAGCAAAGCACTCGACTACCTACTAACCTTCTATCCTAATCCTCGGCCTGTACACCTCCTATTAAGGGTTCTATCCTCGATGAGCTAAAGTCGCGTCACGTCCTGCTTAATCACCTCATCCCAATAAATTTTATTTTTCTACTGCTATCCCTCCTCAATCCCTTTGTGGCTAACCTCTCGTAAATCCTCACAGGGGCATCCGCACATCTCCTCTCTATTCATATTCTTATCTCTCCTAATATGCCCAGACATCCATCTCATCATCCCCATCTCTGCTACTCTCATTTTCAGGGTATGGGAGTTCTTGACTGGTCAACACTCTACCCTACATAACATAGTCGGTCTAACCACCACTCTGTAGAATACTAGAACTTACCTTTAATTATAGGCAACACATTCTTATCACATAAAACACCGAACGCAGCCTCCATTTCTTGAGGCTAAAAGTTCATAACTAATTAGTCGTTAGAAACTATTAGATGATAAGCACTCTTTTTATTCAGAATACGTATTTTCTAAGCATAGAGGGCCTATATCAGTTGAGCAACTACACTGGTAGAAGAAGTCTCCTCTATGAAAAGACAAGAATGACTCCTTTTTCTTTTTCTTCTTTAGAATTCCTTGCCAATCAGTATATCCAACTGCTAGACTAAACACAAGATCCAGTTCCACTAAGATCAAGATTGCTACAGTCGCCATCCATCATTGAATTCAAGGTAATGGCAGCTCATGGAGATCAGGAACCAAGTAAGATACCAAATTTTTAATTTTTTTTCATTTTGATAATTGTGGCATCCGGAGCAGCATCCATGCAACTTGACTAATTTCACGGGATACCTGCTACCTCCATCAAGGCTAGACAGATGGGAAGAAATCACCTAGTGTTTTTTATTCCGCTGGGATTTGAATCTGGGACCTCATGGTTCTCCTCCCACTTAATTGACACTAGGCCACACCCTTGGGTTTGTACCAGATTATTATTAGAAGGAGGTTCGTTACAAGTTCAGATGCCAATGTCTTTGAGACAGCCAGAAAAATGCAGAACGCACTATTTCACATAATCAATTCAAAAGGAAGAATATGTTGCCCTCAAGGATTAGGTCAGTTGGCAAAGGTTGGGGCACTTGTATTTTAGGTTACAAATTCGAACCTTGTGACCAGCGAACTAAGTTCAGTATTTGAGTGGAGAAGGGTAGAGGGGCGGGCCATCATCCCGAGTTCCAGAGGCTGTTGTTGGTTCAGAAGGTTGGCTCCATACAGATTTTTCGGTCATAATAAAGGGCAGAATTTCGTCGGTTTCGCCACAATAACATCCAGTTGACCAGCATAGAGTGATAAGTGATAACTTTCACCTCTTACTAAAAAAAACTAATATCATAAAGACAAAAACTTCTGGATTTTGGACATCTATATAATTACACATACATTATGCCTCTTCAAACTCCCTATTTAAAAATAGAACAAAGTCAGTAAGACATTAAATTAAGATTGAGCTTGTATATGACGACACGTTTTAAACTCCCTTAAGTAAGCTATTGCATTTTCAAGCCAGCAACTGAGACACTGGGCAATAAGAAAACTTTTCAAATTATTCATTGTTCAACATAAAATAGATATCCCTTCATCCCTGTCAAGAATTAATGGTGCTACGTTCTCGATGGATGCATATTGCTCTTGAGACAGCTTGCTCATAAACAAGAACTTAGAGGACCAAATGCAAACTACTGAATATGCAAGGATATATACATAAATACAAAAGGTGAGTCAAGACTTTGATCATACCGACACTTTCTCCAAGGTGCATGGATATTGAATTCAACTGCGCCTTGTTCTCGTATAATCGGTTCACAGTTCTTTGAGATCTCACAATCTCTTTAGCAAGCGACTGTAGCAAAAACATCAACACTCCGATAAGAATAAGCAATGGGATGACAAAAACAATGAATTATGTCTCATAACAATATATAGTATCAAGTTGAATTCAACACACACACTTGAAAAGAAAATATTGGATGAGTACTAACCTAACTATTAAAATAAGCATTCCTTAGAAGTTTCTGAAAAAGCATATTGGTTTCTTAACCACCTGAAACTCTATCAATGACCCAGAACAAAATTTTGTAAATGTTCTTACACGCCACGTTTTTTTATGCAAAACATCCCAATGGTCAAGCACATTGTAACAGATGACAAAAGTGCTTTTAAAGCAACAAATTCATCTTATTCTCTTTCTCATTTCGCCAACATTTAAAAGAGAAGAAACAGGACGTTGGACATTATTTCACTAGCATTGATGTGGATCACTTGGAAGAAGAGGAATAGGAGAGAATTTGATGTAGTAGTAACTGAATTTGTACACTTGAGCAATAGTTCTTTGTGTTTACGTTTGGTGCACCTATGTGGTTCCTATCTGTATAGAAGATTGGATGCAATTTTGTGGGAAACCACGTTGATGAGTAGGTTCTCTACTTTTTTGGTATACTTCTTGTCGATGGGAGATTGTTTCAATCTAATGGAATTACTTTAGTTCATCAAAGAAAAGAATTACTCTTATCGCCTGGTCTGAAAAAACAAATTTTCAAGCATCCAGAGTTCAGTCCATAGACGATTTCTCAGCTTTAACAATGTTATAGACCTAGATTATAAGCATGACGGAAAAAAAAAAAAAAGCAATTAAACACTTTTAAATAGATCTCACAAGTCCTTTAGCAAATGCCTAAAATTAAAACTTAAAACTAAAATATGAACAAGCAACTAAGAGAAAAGAAACACATATTCAAAGTTAATAGTTTTCAACATATTCTACATACTAAAAAGACTTCACATTATTATCTCGCTATTCTTTTTTTTAATGACAAGAGAACCCGCAGCTTCTGCCCTTCCCGTGCACACAGGGTAAACAAACTTCATTCTAGTGCAATAGCCCACAAAACACGCAGTAGAGGTAAACCGCACTAACCAAGTCTTCTGTGACGAGCTCGACTGAGAAAGCATGCATGGGATTTCGAAACCCACCCACCCACCCCGCGTTGGGAGATTCCTTGCTCAACCAACTTGACAACCCTTGCGGGTTACTATCTCGCTATTCTTAGAAGCCACCTAATAACTAACTAGTAATTAAACAAGATTAGTCAGCCATGACAGTAAGTCTGCAAAAAGCTGCTGCGGATAAAAAAAGTATAAGCAACTAAAATGATTCATTCTTTAGGTAATTTAACCACATCTAATTATAACGAAACCTCAATAATTTTATTCTCCTAGCTCCAAAGGGGCACAATATGTAATACTAGCATTAGCAGGCAACGAAAAACGTCATCACCAGCAAAAAAAAAAAAGGTTTATGTGAAAGGTTTTTCAAATAAAAAAGTTCAACTGACTGAGAGCAGTAAATCACCTTGGCAGAACCCATATCATTTCTTTTAGCTGCTTCTTTAATTGCTTTCTGTACTTTCGTCTCCTCTCTTTTTATATCTGATCAAAATCCCCAAAAATTCAACAATCTTCAATAAACCCAATAACAACAACATACCCAATGTAGTCCCACTGAGTGGGGTCTAGCGAGGGTAGAGCGTACTCAGACCTTACCCCTACCTCAGAGGTAGAGAGGTTGTTTCTGATAGACCCTCCGCTCAAAAAAAA